>NW_006800028.1:143282-229529 GCF_000485575.1 Poecilia formosa | reverse complement strand
GGTTCAAAAATAAAATCAACACTTCAAAATAAATAAGGGTTCAAAAATAAAATCAATACTCTACAATAATAAATGGTTCAAAAATAAAATCAACACTTCAAAATAAATAAGGGTTCAAAAATAACATCAACACATTACAATAAAAAAATGGTTCAAAAATAAAATCAACACTTTACAATAATAAATGGTTCAAAAATAAAATCAATACTTACAAATAAAAAATGGTTAGGAAGCACATTACAGACCTTTAGTTGAAATGGCACGTTAAATTCAAGTCTCCATTACAGACCAGAAAAAAATAAAGAGAATGCAACGTTGTGTTAATCCATTTGAGGAGCCGGTAGTTTATCTTGAGGAAATAAATGACGATGCAAAAGTTAATTAGACTGTAACTTGCGCACTGCGCTGCTCAACCACTGTGAAGACTTAGAAACCGCTGGGAGTAACTCATCCAGTGGATTTAACAAATGGAGCCTTCTGGGTTCATGTTAACCAGGAGAGCGGCGCTCTGGAGGAGCTGCAGATGTAACATCTGTCCGTTTTGGAGAAGCGAAACCACGCAAAATAAATAAATAATTAAATAAATAAATAATCCTGGTAAAAGCGCACACCGGAAGGCGCAGGGTAAAACACTCACAGAGTTCAGTTGATCTGTTTGGATCAGACAGATCCAACTGACTGATGAATTAGCGCAGATTTTTCTGCAGATGGGAACCAGGAGGAAGTTCGTTCATGCGAGCCCTCCAGGGACATGGGGAATCCCCCATGCATTGTGGGAGATGTAGTTTGTAGTCAATTCGTGTTCAAAACCTATTTTAAGTCAATCATTGGCCTATAAAATGCTGGGGGGGCCACATAAAATGACATGGCGGGCCACATGTGGCCTGCGGGCCTTGAGTTTGACACATGTGGGTTATTGTTTATGTGAGATTTTCTGTGCCTTAAAAAGTACACACAACAATATGATTTTTTAAATTGCACAAAAGAAAATCATGATGGGAAAAGCCCTCCACAATATGTGGGAACCACAGATGGAGGATAAAAAAAACCTTAAAGTAAACTGGTTTGGCATAATGTCATATGTTTAAAAAAAATGGCTGCAAGAAAACTGCTAATATTACAACCCTGCTCACTTCTAAATCAGAGAAATATTTAAAACGCAAAAAATAACCGGAACTATGACACAAGACCATGTTGACGCCACACAATGAAGAGGATTGTACGGGAGGACGAAAAATAAAAATCTGCTAAACGATTAGAAGATTCAAAGAGTGTCTACTTTGGGTCAGTAACTGTTTCTTTCAAAGCTTTTAAATACATTTTTCTAAGGCTTTCAAAAAAAAAAGAAATAGTGGAGAGTTCTGTATGTTGTTAGTTTAGTGTTCATAAATAGCTGCCGGACGTTTTACCTGAGTCTGGTGCTGTGAATAAGCTGGCGGCTCTTCTGTGGGTTTCATGATGGCGGGTTGTGTGTTCTGGGATGGGGCGGGCGTCGGTTTGGGTGCATTTCCAGGCGCTGCCTGCAGACCAGCAAAGAATGTTTACATTGTTAGTTATGCAACCAAAACTTTACTGTTTGTTTTTTTTTACACTCTGAAAGTTACAGCATGGTAGACAGAGGACGGTGGATAAAACTAGGTCACACTAAAACACACACACTCTCACAATCTGAAGCTAACCGTTCTAGCGTCTGTGAAGGGGTTATATTCCTCCAGACCGCCAGGAGGGGCCGACCGTGTCACCTGGGTCACCGAAGGATCCTACAAGGTACGAAAGTTCATACAGGAGTTTAGGGAGGGAAAACTACAACTACAAATCGGTTATATACAGTTTTCTACTCAGCTTGTATAGAAACTGGAACAAATTCATTGTTCATTCATTCATTTACCAGATTCTGCTTTTCTTAAAGTGGTTTCACTATTAAAAGCAAACTTTGTATTAGATTAGGATGCGCTAGACATAATCTTTTTGAGGTTGTGTGACAAAAAAAAATCCACTTTCAGGGATTATTTTTTTCAATTCATTTGCTAAAGAAGTTTGGTTCTTTTCTGTTCTTTAAAAGCAAGATTAGAAAAAAGTTCAACTATGTTGAGTCAAAAGGCTTCACTTTGTTGACGGCAGTAATTAGGTACTTGGGATTAACAACTCTTTGCTAACCCAGATCATGACATAAAAAAAGAATAATTTAGGCACCTTCAACACTAATAAGCAGTGAAAAAAGTCTATAGTAAACACACTTGCTTAGGCGAGCAGCTGGGCAGAAAAACCAACACTTTTATGAGGCAGGCCCCAGTTATTTACTCAAAATAAATGTATGTTTCTGCTGCTGTTTGGGCTCAAAATGCTTGATTGGCTATTATACTTTTGGTTGGGTCATCTTCTCAAAAACAACCTTTTTTATTTGCCACTGTGGGCTTGATATGGTACATTTGTTTCATATGCATCAAAATTAGCAGCTTTTTTAAAAAAAAATCCTTTACTTGATGGTTTCAGGAAAATTTATATACGTGCACATACTCTATTTGTCTGTGCAAGATTTAGATTTCATCAAATGTTAGAAATAACTTTCAGAATCTTACAATTATTAGTGAAAACTGAAAATCTTTCTGTTTCAATTCAGAATATTCTCAGTTGCTGTTTTTGATTTTTTTTTTCTTTTTAGCCTAATCTAAAACTAATCTTAAACTAACAATTGCTTGTACTCACTAAAGATGGATTATTGATCAATGAGTATTTGGCATCTAAAACATGTTTGAAGTTGAACATTATTTTTTGATTCTCTCATAAGTTTTTACAGATTTCAACGAGAGATGCACAATACCCTCAAGTATGTTTTAAAACACTGCAACTCACTTCTTCTGTACACATATTATTGATTTCTTTTAAGCTTTTAATCCTCATCCAGACAATCGTTTGCTATTTAACATATGACCAACTTAAACATCTTGTTGCCTTTAAATGGCATATAGGAGATATTAAAAACACAAAAATAAATCCGAACAATCAAAGCATGGACGCCTGAGTGAAGTCATCTCGTTGATAAATTCGCTTGCACTTAATTGCTATTGCCTGGCATTTCAGTTATCAAGGCCTACATCCTAGCGACAGCTGTAAATAAAACAATTGTTGACAAGCACGTTAAACTTTAATATAGATAAAGAAAACAGTAAGATTTGTACTATAGAATAAGCTTTATGCAATGTTTACAGGCGATGGTCAAAGCTAGTATTACCCAGCTAGCATATATTTACAAGTTGTTATTACAGTATTAACAGCAACGTTTCCATTAATAATCTGAGACATAATTGTTTATAAATCATCTTAAATTCAAAGTAAATGGCAATATATAGCATCTTCAACTCCCAGAGGAGCTTCTCTATTAGGCTGTCAAGCTATTAGCCTGGATGCTAAAGTAAGAATGTAGGCTCAATGAGAAGTAACGGTTTTTGTTAGCCAGCCATGCTAGCAACGTTAGCTACCTGAAAGGGATTGCTGAAATCCGGGTCTGCGAACGGATTACTGTCAAAATCAGACATCGTGTCGCCTTTCTAATTACTGTCTCCTTCAAATAAGAAACCACCAATTCTCCGGGAAAGGTCTAGTCCTCGGATCTGACTGCCTGCTTTTGCTGGTAGCAGCCCCCTTTGCCTCCTCCTGCAGATGGAGAGCTCTCGCTTAGCAAGTTAGCCAATAGCAGAAAAATGGCAGCAGCTGAGAGGATGCTGATAAACAGCGTCAGAGTCAGACAGCATCACGATGGCTGGACTACCTGGGCAGGTACAGCACATGGGGACCCACGGGTTCAAATTTACAAAAAACAAAGTGGCTCATGGGAAACATATTTCTATATTTACTTACTGTTCACAATATACATAGTTTATCACATGGCAGTGAGTGATTTTCTACTTGCTTTTCCGTTTTGTTGTAAGTTGTTTCCTAAAACATTATCAAAAATATATCCTCCCAACAATAAAGACAGAATGCAGAATCTCTATGAAGTTCATTTAAGTTTGCACACTTAAAGACCTTTTTATGTCAAATTTCTCATTTATGCAGAAAAATCTGGTTCGTAAAGCTGATTGTGATTCTTGTTAAACCTAAATACTCTAGATGTGCTTTTGAAAACACTTTAGAGAGAATCGACGACTCATATGGAAGGTTAAAATATTACCTCAAAACAACATCTGAGGCCCCACAGGCCTTGGCTCAGTATTCATTATTAAACAATAAGAAGAAATAAAAATGGCATGTGGGAGAGATCCTAGACCAGCACCACTTCTGACCAAGAAGAACACAATATCCTCTCCCAATTTTGCCCAAAAACACTTCTTTAAGACTGAGTAAAATATTAAATGAGCTGATCAGACTACGTGGAAGAGGTGCATCGCTTCGCATGTTCTTTCAGAAAAAGAACATCATATTGACTGTCAAACTGTGGCGGTGGGGGTGTGATGATATTTAACTGCTTTGTCTTTTCAGAACCAGAGTGAGTTAACATCACTGACGGTGATGGGATCATAAATCCTCCTCTATACCAGAACAATCAGAAGAATGATGTTCAGCCCATCATGCAGCAGGATCCAAATGAAGGTAGGAAATCCGCATGACCTTAAATAGGCTGCGTTAAAAAATCTGCATGTGGTTGAAGTAAAATAATTTTCTAGCTAAGAGGGAGCCAAAAAGTATTGCACAGTGATGTAAACAATTGCTAAATATCAAAAATACTTGAGGGCACCACTTGTGATAGGGTTTAGATAACAGTAACTTTTTAAAAAAGCATTTTTAAAGGGTATTTTGAATAAAAGTCTGAAAACAATCTTTGCTTGAAAAAGTCTCATCAATGAAAATATTGATATCGCTGCTCCAGAGCACTTAGACTCTGAAGTCTGCAGCCATCTGACTCTAATGATCTGATGGAAAACTTGCATTTGAAAAATCTCAAATTTGCTGAATTCTTATTTGAGAATGTTTCAGATCTATGCAAAAAGAATATCAAAGTGCAGAAGAGACATGTTGATATTCGGAGAGATGTTGGGCAAAATCTGAGGAATGCAAACGCTGAAGCATCGGACCTGGTTAATTGTGGATTTCCACTGTTCAAGCTGTCTGTGTGCCAAAATATTTACACTCCTGCACTTTGGCCTTTTCCAGTATGAACTTAAATTCTTATGGTTGGATTAAAGTAGATAATTGTAGATATTTTTATAATTGCAATTACTATCAGCAAACTTCCCACTTTTGTCTGTACAAGGTCAGATCATCCTTGTCCAGGTTGAAAACCAGAGAAGCTCTGTACTGGGTTGTTCAGATTATTTCTGGAGCTGTAAATAAATAATAATAATAATAATAATAATAATAATAATAATAATAATAATAAACATTCAGGAACATCTTTCCAATTACTGCACAACTGTTCTCACACTCTCTAGAGTCAAACTTATTCTTGATGAAGAACCTGATGGCCTTGTTTCATCATTATGTTATGTAGTCTGATTAGCATATCCAGTGAGGTAGTGTTGTCAGAGAGTTAGAAAAGATAATCAAAAAGCAGCATCGGCGGCCGGTTCCAAGTTTGTCTGGTGGATTTTACTGTTCAACATTTTGTTTTCTGACATCCAAAAAATTTTATACAGAACTGACAGCACACCTGCACTCCATTAGATGATACCACGAGAAAACAGGTAAAAAAAAATAAAAATTCTAAATAAAGAAACAAGAATAAGGATACTAATGTAACTTACACACTCATCTACATAATTAAATGGTCTGCAAAATAAGACATTTAATAAAGGGTAACTCAACAAACATTGTTTGTTTTTAAAGAAAACAAACAATGCAATACAAGAAATAAAACCCTTCATTTGGTTGCACCCAGTGATGCAATCAGTGACATCATTCACCCATTTAAACAGGAAATGCTGGGCCCACCCCTCCCTTATAACCGTAGCATTTAAGGACAAAAAATGGTGAGTTTAAAAGAAACAAACAAATAATTTACCAGAAATGTACCATGCCACAAAATAAACATTCATGTTTATCTAATGATTTAGTAGTGTCAGCTTAAAAGTGTCAGCTTGTATGTAAACCGCTAATAATGCTCCTACAAACAAACCTGGGATAGTAAGTGAAGTAAAGTTATGACAGAAATGTTTAAATTAAAGCTTTATGACCAACTATAGAAAGATGAAATAAATCAGAGATATATTTAAGGGACAGGTGGAAAATAAACACAAACTTAAACCACTTTGTCTCAACCTTTTGAACATATTTGGCCTTTTAGGCAAATCTTTGCCTCCAGCATAATGGCTTCAGGCATGACTGCATCCAACCCTGTGGCTTCTCTGTTTCCTAGTGAACCGTACTAAATAAAACCTATCTGAATCTGTAAACCATAGTTGAGGTAAAAATAAAAGCAGAGCTTGTAAAACAGCTTGGTCGGATACTGCGAGTTTCTTTTAATGTTAACTTAGGAATTATAACTTCATGTGTATCTGTTTGGGGGTTTTAAAGCAACAATTTCACAACAAAATAGCAAACACACTTTCTTGAGTACAACAAGGCTTTTGCATTTAATATTGATTTTATAAATTAAGAAAAATATCCACTCCTGTGCCCTTTATTTCCCTATTTCTCTATCATTCTTGGACAAAAGAGTCTTTCTGGATAGACTAAAAAGCCACAGCTTGCAGAAACTTCTACGTAACTGTACATTTGTGTTTTTATTAATTTATTTTTTCACATGTATTAAATTGTTCTACAGAGCTCCATCTCAGTAACTTTAATATCTCAAGCTGAGCTGAAATATGACTTGGCAAAAATATTTTTTTTTGCCATATTTAAGTTTTTAAATAATGGCTAGAAGATAACATTTTAAATTGTACCTGGAAAATTGCTACACTACTTAAAAATGTAATTATTTGCCCACCTTTTTTGTGCCCATTTAGTAAATTTTCTAAATTGCTCAGAGTCATATTCCACTGTCATCTCCTCTTTTTAATGATAGTGATGATTATGCTAATGATGATGATAATGAGGAGGACAGTGATATATGAAAATGTCAGCAGCTCATTTCCTTACACATGAACGAGCTGAAGAAACAACCAGACTGTATTTTCAATTTAAAGAATATTCTCCGTCTTTGATGCACTTCCTTAATATCTTCTGGAAATCCTGTTAACCCGCTTATCAGTGAAACTAGTTGTCACATCCCTCCTTTAGAAGTCCTGTGAGCTTTCCCTCAATGTCTTCAAGATATTGCAAGTTGCCACAAATGCCCACTTGGGGGAGCTACAATCCAGTTGGTCTCTTCAGCCCATTTTACAAAATCCTTCCTCATTTGCCATCAATTTATTTTCATTCAAACGAAGGGTGACCATGTGAAGAACATCAGATCAGTTGACAGCCTGTAAATGTGATTTAAACATTTAAGCACCATTTACCCAGATTAAGTTCCAATTGAAGAACAAATGCTATTAGGGTGGAAATCTTACAGTATGAGATTAAACAATTCCCGTTCTCTGCTGGAATGCTGTTGCTCATTTTTAAACAAAGGCACCATGTTGTTCCATTTCATAGCAGCCCGTCACAACATGCCTTTAAATGTAACATGCTCCATTTTAGTTAATAAGCTACCTTTGCACCCTGCTAAGGTTCTGTTTCATATAGTGTCCATGTATAATGTTTTGCCTTGATGGACTCTGGATGAATCAAACTGTGCCTTTATTACAATTCACCTGCAGTCCACAAACTAACTCGCACAAACACACACCCACACACACCCAAACAGAGAGAAAATGAGCATCGGTTCCTTCCCTAATCTTGTATTAATGGACCCAATCACAGACTCTATGAATAATCAATGGCCAGTGGTCTGCGACCGCAGTGCTGAAACCTTGAGTGAAACTGAATTTTCCTAATAGGACACAGACACACACACACACGCACAAACACACACACCTTGAGCCACTAATAAGCTCTGTGCTGTGGGTTGAATTTACGTCACATGGTTTGTTTGCTGCAAAATGTGAAAGATAAACACGCCATGCCAGGCTATGGCAATGTGTGCATGCATCTACTGTATATAGAACGGTGTGAAAAATAATTATCTGTTTCTCCTCCCTTTCTAACGGTGCTCTCCACAGATGACACTGTGTGGAAACAACCGCTTTGGTTAATAGCTGCTACATTAGTCTCTTAACCAGCTGGTCATGGCCATTTAGAAATGTTCATTAGGTTGCAGGCTGCAGCGGATAGTTGTGCTTCTTTGCTCCCTTGCTGTCGACTGAAAAGAGGCATGAAGGGAAGAACACAAAGTGAGGCAAAACAGAGGAAAACCAGAATCACGGCGCATCGCAAATGTATTCACATCCAATTTGTTTTAGGTTCTTCTGATTGCTGGGTTTATATCTGACTGATCATCAAAAGTGTGAGGGAGATGCTGGTTTTTAAAATGTTTCACAAATAAAAAACTGAAACACATGCCTTGAAAATGAGTCTAAAACTCAAGACTAGTTTATAGGAATGTCCTTGAACATCAGTTGTCTTTCCAATTAGATTTAGGTTTGGACTTTGACTTGGCCATTCTAGTGCATGAATATCCTTTCATGTGAGCCATTCTATTGAAGCTCTGGCTGTATGTTGAGTGTTGTCCTGAGTCTACGACTTTTAAAAGATTTTCTTCCAAGGTTGCCCCTGTTTAGTTTGGTGTTTAGATAAATTCACCTTCTTATTAACTCTGACCAATATCATTCTCACTGCCTGATGCTGCCACCACCGTTGTTCACCATTGAGATGGCGTATTCAAGATGTTTGCTTTCCTACCACAGTGTTTTTCTAATCATTTCAAATGTGGTCTAATCTGCACCTTTTTTCCACATCTTTTCTGGCTTTCTTATTACAATTCAACAATCCTGCATAATTTATAATTCTATTACCAGATTTATGAGCTGCATGATGGGTTGTTGTCCTGTTGGAAGCTTTTCCCACATGAGCTGTGGTAAAGCAGCGTCTCTGGCAGCTTTTCCAGAGTTGCCGTGGATATTGAAACGGGTTCTCTTAATAATGGTCTCCTTTTCCGGCTTGCCAGTTTATGTGCCATATTTTAGTTGTCCCACACACTTTAGATAATGGAGTGAACAATAAGTCGCTCAAACCTTGACAAATTGTTTTATAAGCTAATCCTGTGGACCACTAATCAGGTGACATCGGACGACAGTTGGTTATTTGGTTTTTCAAAGTAAAAGATGGCTGAAAACATTTTCTCACCTCACATTACACATGCCTATGTATAAGTAAAAAATTAAAACCATGTATTATTTTCCTTCCACTTCACAATCATGCACATTTTTTTTTGTTGATCTAATAAATAAAATAAAATGTTGTGGTTTCGGCATAACAAAATAGCAAGTTTCAGGGGTGTGAAAACTTTTACAGTTTACTGTTGGACGCAGCAACCAAATGCAAAAAGACACAGATGCAATAATTACCACATTGCCCTAGATAAGAACCTTGTGTGTAATTAGATCTCATTAAGGTCTATGAGTGTTATTTTAGGGCACTGAAAGGCTCGATGAGCAGCACTTGATATTATGGGTTATTAATGCTGCAACATCTGGTGTCGTTCTGGCACTGGTCTGACTGCGCTTGCTGGGAAATTCAGTATGCAACTCATTCTGTGGCGGTAAGATGCAATCCAGCATTTTCGTGTCACTTTCTTGCATGAAATATATATGTGTGTGTATATATATATATATATATATATATATATATATATATAAAATGTTGGTTTGTGAATCCGCATAGCTCAATATGTGTTGTGTGTTTGCGCGCAAGATTGTTTGCGCTGATGACCAGTCAGAACACATTACACACGCCGCCGAGGGAAGCGGCCCTCTGTCGGTGGAAAAGCAATTGATTCTCCATTTCCATATTAATGAGCAGATTTGTTAAGAGCCTGCAGGAGAGGAAGAAAATAACTGGGTCTTCATAGGGCACGACATTTATAAATAAAGCTGATGCAGAGAAAAAATGGAAATTAAACCTTTTAGTTTAATAAATTTGAGGCGTCCGCAGCAAAGCGAGCGATTTGCATTTCCATTTGTGGCCAAATAATGAGAGTGCGGGGCCATGATGAGCCTGCTCGTGCTGCTTTTGGGTCTCAGGCAGTCAGGCAATCACTCCAGCGTGCAGCCTGCCACCTCCGTGTCATTAGCTGGGGCCGGTTGCTTCTGCTTCTCAGCTTTCTGAGATTATGTAGAGAACCAGAGATTCTTATTGTCACTTTGAAAGAGGAATAGTGCTTGGGTTGACAGCAAAATCCACCAACTCAGATGTGTCCATCTTTTTCTCCAGCTATTCAACTTCTTTCATACATGCAGATGTCACTTTAAATTTTGTTGCTGTGGTTGTTGTGCTAAAACAATGTGTCAGAAACCTTGTCTCTCTCATAAACACTTGCTCTCGGATGCACACGTATGGACACGCGCACACACTCACACACGCACGCACACAAAGCATCACTGATTGAATTTATTGGGGAATGGATGTTGACTAGACCACTCCAAGTGGGCTAGATTGTTGTTGTTCCCAGATTGACAGACAGACCCAGAGTGGCTGATTGAAAGTGCCTTTTAGCTTGCTCTCACTGTATATTTGATTTGGCAAAATGGAAGGGGAGTCCAGTCTTTTCCCAGGATGCAAACACAAGCCCTTGTGTTTGTGTGGGGAGCGTTTTTGTGTGTTTTCTGTGCATGGTGACTTGTGGAGGCTTTCGTAAATACTGCATAAAACGTACCCTTTCAGGTATTAATTGAATAATGCAGCACTCCTGTCGTCAGCCATGAAGTGGGCCACTTTTGCTGCGGCCCGCTCCGCTCTCCTTGCCTGCGAATTGACTTGATTTATCCGTGTTGTTCCAGCCAATGGATGCCATTTGTTCCAAATATTTGACATAAACATGCAAAGAGCAGAGGCGTGCACTCATAAAATCAGCTTCTGGACCGTTGTTTTACAACCCAAAGAGGCCAACGGGGGGTGCTAAGCCTTTTTAAATCACGTGAGGCTCTCGCTGAGCCAACAGCATGTTAAACTTCTCTTTTAAGCAGTGATGTAGTGAAAAGGAACAAGTGCTGCTATAAAGAAAAAAGCAGAGAGGGACAAGAGGGTGAAGGAAGAGTGGAAAAAGGAAAAGAAGTGTGGAGGAGGGAGTGCAGCCGTAAGAGAGATGTGCAATGTGGTGCTAAATATGCCTAGTTATTTTCCATGCCTTTAATGGGACACATCTCATTGGGTGCCTTATGTCTGCTTCCAAACTGTAAAAGATGTTTAGCCTCGCACCTGCTGGAAATTCCCAGCAATAATGATAAGAGCAGCGGATTGAGTCCTTTCTGAATCTAACTCAGAATTAATGCCCAGGGTCCCCAAACAGTGTGGAAAAGTATGGACTTTGAGCTAAGCAGAAATCTGGGTTTTTTCCAGACTTAAATTTTTTATTCCTTGTTTCATTGCCGAAAAGGTATAAAATGTCTAACTTTTATGCTGATTTTATAAAAAGAAGATGCGCACGCTTACCGTCAGGCCATCTTTGTCATTATATTCTAGGTTCAGGATTTCAATTGTATTCAGTTTACTTATGTAGCACCATTTTACAACAAATATTGTTGCAAGTCAATTCAATCCACTCATTCAGATTTAAATTCAGTTACATACATTCCAATTTTATCCTGGTTATAAAAATATTACTAGAAATAAAAATGTTTCTGAGCTACTACTGAAGGTGTGGACTCAACCTCCTTCAGACATTTAACTGCTTTCAACTTTTTCCACAAATCTTCCCTTTGTTTGACTTTTTTTTGCTTTTTGTTGCTTTTTATTTAAGTAAAAATTAGCAAATGTGCCGTAGTGTCATTAATCTTGAACTCTTGATTATACTGTTTTATTTTTCTGTACAATTGTTGACTAAAAACCCAATAATTTTAGCTGTCGCTCAGTAAATCATAAATCTGAAAATCATGCATGTTTCATTGGAAAGATAAGGAATCCATTCTTCAGAGAGAATTTTTGATATGTGTTTGATTATTTACTCTATATCCACCCATCAGTCCGTCCATCCATCCTTTTTCACAGTCTGTGGTTCATGCTATGTTTAGGGATGACCTCTGTGGAAAACATGCCTCGAACTCATCTTTGATTTGGAAAAGTTGACCCAAAATTGGACTCAGGAGTTTAATTTGCATTGTAAAGCTACATGAAAACAAAGATAAATGATCAATATTTAATTCAAGTGCTTGCATATGTGGAAACTACGCTCATGTTTTGTCTGCGGTGTGTCGTGTTTATGGATTCGACGCTGCAGTCTCTGCAATCGCCTTTCAGCTGCGCTCAGGTTCAATTTGCTGATGTAGCACCTCTCCAGTTTTCAGCAGGCTAATATTTGCCAAACACATCAGCTATCTGTTTTTATTATCCAGGTGAATATGTTTGTCTTAGTACATCAATAATCATAAACAAAGCCATAAGTCTGTTTTTGCTTTCACCTCTCCTTTGGCATGCAGCTAACAATATCTCCATTTTGCCTTGCAGACAAGTTTTGTTTCAGGCAAGTCACAGTTTTCTTTATTTTTTATTTCATTCCAGTCCTAATTTAAGTCAAGCAGTGCCCTCACATGCAGTATATATAACTGCACACATAAATTCAGCCACACTGCCCGGCTCGAGGCTTGACTGAACGTGCGCTCTCCTATTACAGACAGTAATTACCGTCAGTCACCCTGTGTGTCCATAACAAGCCGGCATAATGCCCTAATCAGGCCTGGATTAATCTAACTCTCTCTCTAATCACGCTAAAAGTGATTTATATTGTTTTTCCTGTTCGGAACAAATGAAATCTGTAGCCCAAATTAATACTGGCTTTTCATCACTGGGAAGCTAAAAAGCCAGTAACCATCACATTCTTGTCATTAAGGCTGCATCTGTGGAGACACTCGCACACACCCGCGCACACATATGTAATAGAAAAAAAAAAGTAATGTAATATTCCATTAACTGAGTAAACTAACAACATTAGTCTTCTGCTAAAAGGCTTTCAGACCAAGCAAATGGGGTCATCAGAGGAAGAATTAAAGTTTTATTGCTATTGTTTGACTTAATAATTACAATAAAAAATCATGACTGTTCAGTACTCTGATTTTATATAACGGTTTAACTTTAAAAAAGCACCGAGAATCCATTTGACAGCCTGATATATGTGACTGAGAGAATAATAACAAAGTAACAAACATAAAATCTATTTTTTCATTTTTTATTTTTTAACCGCCCAGAAATTATTCTTACAATTTTGTGGTCTCGAGCTTTCGCTGAAGATGGCATGCCTCCTGTTTTGCTCCGTGCCTCCTACTTTGTTTCATTTCCATTGTTAAACAAATCAATTCCAACCCTGGCTCACTTCCCACTGTTTTTCATTACGGAGACCAAGGCCGAACACGAACCCTGAAATTTCCTGCTCGCTATTCAGCTTGTGCTCGGAATACAAGCAAAACTCACAAGAGCCACATTTAGAAGATGCAAACTGTCGGCCAATCTGGGTTCTCGATTCCATATTTATTTCCTCCACCCAACTGCCCACAAACTCCAGAAACAATGCAGCGCTTAACCCAGAAATGGATGGATTTATCCATCTTTTTTGTCTCCATGTTAATCTCTTTTCTTCCCCATGCTGTGTCTCACCTATGCTTTTCTCTCCTTCCTCTCCTTCTCCCACTCCTCCCCTCCGTTCCCTCTCCCCTGTTCTCTTCATGCTGTGTAATTCTCATCTTACACACTCTGTTGCTCTGGGGTATGAATAATGCATGGTGTGTGAGAAATCCTCAATCTCATGCTTGGCTCCCAGCGAGCATTACAAACCTTGCATCTCTATTACAGAGATGAATAGGAGAGAAGGGAATATTGCATAGGACACACTTTGGCTTTCCAGTTTGTTTTCAGTATTAAAGCCACTGTTTAGTATTTCTGTAAAGTACAAAAAGAGGCTTGGAGACAAATAGGTTGACAACATTTTGAGATATTGACATTGGAGGTGAAAAGACCGTTTTCTTCACTGTCACAAAGTAAAACGGATGCAAACAGGAACAAACGGCTTCTAAATGAGTCTGAAATTTTTACTATTCACTGACATTTTTACACTCCTCTTTGCTAAATGAATCGATTTTAGTAGGTTTGATAGTCTGCTAAAATCAATTTAAAAGGCACATTTTTAATTGAATGTAAGTGTGGACTTTGACTAGGCTGCTATATCCTCCATAAATGTGCTTTGATGTGAGCCGTTCCATCACTCTCCATCATATTTTCTGTATTTGTCCTCAGACGACGCTCCTCTCCAGGCTCCAAGCATCCAACTTTCTGACTTTCAAGATTACCCTGAATTTATCTTCATCCACCTTCCCGTCAGCTCTAACCAACTCACCTGCTAAATGAAAGCATCCCCACAGCATGTCGCCTTGCTTTACTGCCGTGTTTTACTGTTGTATTTTCAGTGCAATTTGAATTTACAGTAAAGCCCCGAATTATTCATACCCCTGGTAGTTTTAGATTTGCAGTAATCTTTGCCTTTTCTGACTTTTTACGTCTGACCCAAAGAAATAATTGTTTTAAAGTTACCAGACCTGACGCTGTCTCCAGTGAAATAAAACAAAAAAGCTATTCAGGAATTACAAAACAGACTATTATGCCAAACCTGATTTTTCCATTGTTTATGGAAAAGGATATAAATAATTTAGGGTATAAATAATTTAGATACTTTATCTTTTGTGTGATCCTTGTCTAGTTGTCTTAGTCAAATTAAAGTCCTTTGTACTAATAGTTTGAGCTCAGCTGTAGCTCTTCACCTTCACCTCTGACCAGCTTTGTGTCCTTACTAAAGAGAAGCATCTCCACAGTGTGATATTGTCTCCATTGTGTCAATGTGACGTTTGTGTGTTCAGTGTCACACACAGCATTTTGCATGTTGATCAAAAAGTTTAATTCTTCTTACCTCAGCACCGTTTTCCACTTGTTCTTAAAGGTTTTGTTTGACATGGAACCATTTTCTTATGTTTCAAACATAATACATGATATAGATGTGAATCTTTACTGTCGTGGCTCACCATACTGCATGTTTTAGGTGTTTCCCTGCTGCCGTGCACCTGACTCCAATAAATAGTTGATTAACATGTTTCTCCAGCACTTGATTCAGTCACACCACATTCAGATGACTGCATTTTAACGAGGCAGAGACATATCTAAAGCAGGAAGGATAGCGGGGCCTTAAAATCAACATAAAGAAGCGCTGACATGGATACTGTTTTTCTATTTGATTTTATCATAATAATATGAATGCAGAATGCATCTGTAAATACTGGTACTGGTTAACACCTACTCACTATTAAAATATGTTTACATAATAAAGGCTTCAACTGCAGATAAAAAAACTGAGTTAGGTCATTTCTTCCATCAGCATTTGTTTTATGAAGGGACACTTTTACTAAATGCAAGGCTGCTACATAGCATAAAATATCAGTTGGTTCACTTTTAAAGCCATTCTTCCTTCTGAGGTAGTGCAATGCACACTCGGTGTGTGTGTGTGTGTGCGTGTGTGTGGGGGTGTGTGTGTGTGTGTGTGTTGCTGTACGTCTGAGCCATCTGACGACATAAACCCACGTTTTATGGAGTGTGTGCATGCGATAAAAGCACTCAAGAGTTAAAGTGCTTTTCTACCATGCTCAAAGCCATGTGTCAGCACTAGACCACTAAATCCACACAATTCCCTTGAACAGTTTCCCTTTCTCTGATAGTCTATCATTCCTCTGTTTCAGATGGCTGGCTGCTGGGGCTGACAGGGCCAAGTCCTTGAGGAGATCATGTGTCTGTGGAAAGTACAGGACAAGAAAGCGTTATGTGAGTTCTCCAACTGTGTCTCTATCGTTGCCGTTTCCCCCTGTTCTGCTTCCTTCCCGATGCCTCCTGGAGGTTCATGTAGATTCAGTGATCCATGACTTTTGTAGGAGTACTCTGACAAATACGGTATATGGGATAATGTGACACATGCAGTCATGGAAAAAGAAAGTACTCCCCCTCTCAGATCCATGGGGTTCCATTTCAGGTCATAAGGAGGATAATAGTCTACACCAGTTTTTGTAAATAATTTTAGTAAGTATGGAAGCACACAACAATGTTTACAGATGTGTGTTAACACAATGCCAAGAGGGAAAAACATCAACAATGATAAAGATTGTTCTCTGTCACCATGTCAAAATTCACAAGTACGATTTGTTCTGAAGAGTTGCAAACAGAAAGCCTTTCCCTGTAAAGATGGCAGCAAAGTCGGGTCTTAGTGGATCTGAAGACTTCAGCTTTTATTTTTTATGAGCGACTGAATAATAGGGAGTACTTACTTTTTTTTTCCAACACAGCTTTTACCATGTGGTTTAACAAATGATGATCTGGAATCTGTTGTGTAGTTTTATACACTTGAAGGTTGATCCAAATTTTTCTCTAACGTATACATTATCTAAACTGTAAATTATATTCCTCTTTCCTATGACTGCGTGTTGCACAGTTGTTGTAATTGCTTCTTATAAGTATTTTATAAAAAAAAAAAGTTCATACCCCAAGTGTAACGGGTAAAAAACCCCCCTCAAATGTAACACATTTCTGAAATCTCACAGAAATATTCTTCCCATTTTCTCAGACTAGTCTTTGTCTTCCATCTTTTTTAAGCACGTTGTGGACGAACCCCTGATGAATCACGCTAACGACCCAGGCCCCGCGCTGCAGCTCTGCTATGAAATTAATATCTAAGGTATGGAGATATAGAGCAAATAGATGAGAATAGGAGCCCAATACTCACCCTTGGGTGCTGCGTGCTCAGGCACAGACACACACACTCATGCGAACGCTTACATATACTGCACACAGACCCTGACAGGCAGGCTATTATCCCCCCAGTTCACACTGCTGTAATTGGCTATCGCTTTTTACAAATGTGGTTCCCACTAACTCGCATATCAGCTCCCATCTCATCAGATGTGTAGGGGTCACCATGTCCGTGTGTGTGTATGTGTGTGTGTGCATATATTTACTGATGTATATAGTATGTAAGGGGTCACTGATGTTCCCAATCTTCATGTCTTTTCTTCACAGACTCATTTATGTCCGTGCTAAACGAGCTAACAAATGCCAAGTGTGTCAGTGGCTGTATCCTCTTTAGCGGTGCCAGAGCATTTAGCCATTAGTCTGCTAATAGCATCAGGATCTCTCTCACGGCGGCGAGGTGATGATGAAATATTAGCTTAGCTCGAGTCGTTATTAGTAAGCTGAGAAATAAAACGAACTTGATCTCCAAGGCTGGAGATCGAGTTCGTTTTATTTCTCATGAAGAGATCAGAAACAATGGCTGTGTATTCAGATTCATATTTTTGTCTGTGCATTAATGACAACTAAAGGCAATTAATATTTTTTTCTGTTTTATGCACTGTAAAATTCATTGTATTTTCTGATGGGGTTATATCTGTTTTTTTATTAATATTGTGCAAAATATTAATGATGCACAGCTAAAGTTTTCTGCAGGAACTTAGTAAAGAGCTATAGGCACTTGTACAAAGTTTACCTTTAATTTTACTAAAATCAAATCTTTTTTTTAAAGATATAATCAGAAATTGAATTTTGATGCTTTTCCACACCAGCACTCATTTATAGGGGCTTACCTTTTCAAAATGTGTTTGTCTCCAGATATTTTGAATTTGATCCTGTTGTTTTGTTTTTGCTTGTTTCAAGGCTGGTTGCTCAGTGCTGCTGTGTTTTATATGTCCATTTAAACCAAATAGAGTTTTGAACTTTGTATCGTAAATTAGGCCTCATTAAAATGTCACTTACACTCCCTTGGACTGTCAGAATACAGATGGAGAGATAGATCGCCTGCAGTTAGAGCACCGCTGTGGGCAAGTGCCTACACATAATGTTAGCATTAATGATCTGTTTCAATCACATTGCTGGTAGATTAGATTAATTATCAATTAGGTTAGAATTTAAAATGTATTCTTTCACCATAATCAAGAGACAAAAAAAAAACTGAGTTTCAGTCTCAACATTGAAACACCCTCTGTGCAGCTAACTCACGTATAATGGATTCCAACAACCTTTTGCATGATGTTAAGATGATATGCATAATGAGCTGCAATGAACACAGTTAACAATTATACACCATAATACTAACACAACTGGGACGGTGGTAACACATGAATCTCACACTTACTTACACTGTTGGTAAAAGATCTGTAAAAAGGCTTAAAATGATCAAGAATTACAGTAGGATCAGCAGCATTATTAAAACTGGAACTGTTTGAAAAATTCACCATCTACAGCTCTGGAAAAAATTAAGCGACATTGAATCCTGTTTAAAACCTCCTGGTTATTCCATCAAATATTGATTTCTGAACTCTTCCTGAGTTAAAACATTAGTATTGTTGTTTCTAAATGAATATTAACTAGTTTTCATTACATTATTTGGGGTCTGAAAGCACTGCATCTTTTTTATTTTTTGCAAATAAATACAAAATGTTTGCCTGGAATTTTGGAGACATGTTAATATCTCATTTAACAAAAGAACAAAGTTCCTTTTCCTCAAACATTTACCTATAAAGAGTAAAATAAGAAAAACTGATCATTTCTTCTTCTCTTCTTTTTTTTTCCTGAGCTGTATTTTAGTACGTTAAAACTAATTATTCTTATTATTTCTAACAAAATCATCTGTTTTTGTTGGATATGCAACAATTCCTACAATAAAACTCAACGGTGATTAAAGAAAGACAGACTGACAATTATCTTGCCACCTTACAAAATCAATAGGATTTTAAATGAGGAACATTTGTTAACAACGTTACACGTTAAATGTTTTCTAAATGATCCAATATAAGATTAAGAGTTTCTGACCTGGCAAAAATGGAGTTTGACAAAGTATTTACAGTTTTAGCGCCACCAGGTATGGTTTTAACTTTTTAAACAAAAATTGTTCTTAACACGGAATTACTGTCCAACCTTGAATCAGCATGGAGTGTTATGTATCTGCATGTGGCGATTTACAGTAGACATACGAGACAGCGGGGTTTTAAATGTCACACTAGTTCTGGTAGTTATTCACAAATTTTGTAATTTAATTGAACTCTCAGCACCACAGGATCTGGAGTTTCACTTCATGAAGAGTCCCAGAAGTCGCGGCGTAATTACATTCCCACTAGGCGGGGCTCTGGAGCCGAGGTTACATCACACATTACAGAGTTGATTTAAACCCACATTCAAGAAGCCAACTGCTTACCCATCATATTCCTTCACCTTGTTAATCCTTAACCAGTGAATTAACCCTCATTACCATGGCTGGAATATAGATGAATGCTCTTTCTCTCTCACCTCTGAATCTTCTCCCCCTTCATTCTGTTCTTACCCACCATCTAGTTTTCTGTGATGGGGAACGTCTGGGGTCAGTGATTCTGTCCTGTGTCGCCCGTGACAGTTCCTCCTGCATTCAGATTGTTCTGACCTTAGATCAGTGCTGTCAGCTGACCGTTAAAGCGCTTAAACCCAAACCCATCGAGAATCCAGCTGCTCCCTTCAGAATGAAGATTGCCTCATGTCTCTCTGCTTATTTGCCTCTTTTGTATCACAGTGAGTAGTGAAACTAAAAGACGACTATGAACAAAACCTTGCAGAAGGATGTCAGGTATTCTTAGATGAGGCTGTGAATAGGCGACGGTGGAGTTCGCCCCGGAATCGACGGGTTGCTGGTTCAATCCCCGCTCCACCCGCCTCTGTTGTGTTTTTTTTGGAATCCTCCAACATTTTGCCCCAGGGCAGCTGTGGCTGCTGTCCAGTAGCTTGCCACCATCAGTGTGTGTGTGAATGGGTGAATGACTGACGAGTGTGAAATTCTTCTGGGTCTTCTGGACTTGATAAAGTGCTGTACAAAGCATGAAAAGAATTGTACATAAAGCTCTACTTTGTGAAATCGAAGTATCTGGTTATAAAAAGAAAAATGAAAGGATACGAATACTTTTATAAGTACTGTATGCCAGATCATAGAGATCAGCTCATTGCTAAAAACCTTTGAGGGTAATTTCTTAGATTACATATGCAAGACAAGATCTCATTTGTATATAAGACAATCCAAATTGCTTAAAAGAACATAAAATGAAAGTCAGAAGGAAAATAACCAAACATAAAAGCATCGCAAAGAGACCGAAAACATAATTGAAATGTCTGTAATACATTTTCATATAATTTTTTCTCTGCCTTTTCTTGTGAGCTTCCTTTGAGAGATGCTTTGCCCGTGTTCGTGCATTCAGATGAACATCCGGCCTTATTGTGTGTGACCTCCGTCTCTCTGGCTGTTTGCTGTCTCGGATAACATTTTGACATTCCGGTCTCTTCTCTCAGACGCTGCGATTCCTTGGGCCGAGGGTGGATGGGGGGCCCAATGATAAGGCTTCACTCACAATTAGCAGGCAGGAGCAGGGAGGCGAGAGGGGGAAATTGAACTGTCAGGAGAGAGAAGAGAAGAGAGGAGGACTGCAAAAAGAGAAGAGGGTGGGATAGAGGGGAAAAAGAGGAGGGGGTGACCCCATCCTGCAAAATGGAGTCCGTCATAATTTGTTCATTTGGTGCCCATCAGGCTCTACCGTCCCTCTCTAACGCTGCTCTCCTGACCTTCCTCCTTCTGTGTCCCCCTCGCTTGTCCCACTTTTCTCCTTTCTGCTAATGTCGCCGCTGCTTTCCCTCCTTATTGATGTAATTGTTCTCGCTGCACTTCTGCCAGACTCACACTGCGGCTATTAGCAGCATTATTCTTATTAAATGCATAAATTGGTGATTTAAGTAAAAACAAAATTGCCAAGAGGCTCTGAGAGCGGGGAGTTAAGAGAAAATGAGCTAAAAAGACCAAGGTCGGTACCTGCCCTGCCTCTCCAAACAACCCGCAAGATGTTAATGCTAATGTTAAATAAGCAGAGGCTTTTAGCAGCTCTGTATTTAAATGTCAAACGCTGATGAGCCCTAATGAGATAATACTGCTCAGAGCAATTAGCCTGTTAGATGCAGATGGCTATTCACAAAAACACACAGTCTTATGCATGCACACTGTTGGTTTATGCATGCATGCTCATTCTGTATATTAATATATGAAAACACTTTGTAACAGCCATCTTCAAGGGAAGATTTGAAGGCCAGACATTTAAAGGAAATTGTATCAGTTTCGTCCCTCACAATGCTGTCTATTATGCAAACTTAAACTGAGAGAAAAAGATAAATAAGTACATTTAGATCTATCATTTTCTAATAACCATTTTAAAGATCTGTTTGACAAAAGTAGACAGCAACTTGAACAATAGTATCTATAGAAAAGGTGAACCAGCAGTTATTGCTGAAAGTAAAAAAAAAAAAAAATGAGCCAGGTAAAATCACTATTCCTTTCCATAGACTATTGTAAAAGAAATGCTATTCGCAGTTATTTCCCCTTCTGCCTGTAGAAAAATTACCAGTATGTTTGAATCTCTTTTTAATCTCACAATTTGCATGAATTTATTTTCATTTGAAGCATTTTTTTTTATTCATCTGAATTATTCCTGTAGGTTTGAAGTCGGGTTTTTAGTTAGTCTGCTTCTTCCACTCTAAATCCATTTTTGAGATGTTTTGACGGCCCTGTTGGAACATCATATTTTGTGCAAATGACCGTGTTTGTGTATATTTTGATGCAACGCTAGGCTACAGAAAACCCATAATAAAGTCAAAGCCATTTGTTCTAAAAGGCTAAAAATGAAATTACTCGAATCTAACGTCCATCGATGTGGAAGAAAATTTAAAACACCACACACTTTTCATTTCTTTGTTGAGAAATTTTTTTTCTAAATTGACACTTTGATTTTCCAAGGCATAAAATAATTGAATTTAACTATTGTTTATAAACAGAACAAGAATATATGTATGCATTGCATTCGTAATTATTTTAAATGAAATTTTTTAGAGGTCAAAGTGCAAGTTCCTGTCTGCGTCATGGAGGAGCAGCAAACAGGAGGCTGGATGTGCAGTGTGGTAGCTTGGGCAGAAAATGTTTTAATTTGATTTCTGTTAAACTGAAACAGAGAACATGAGTGATGAAGTGTTGTTGTGTGCTTGTTTGTCACTCTAACAAACCAGAAATAGTGCTATTATTTCAGTGTATGATAGCTTACCCTTACTCCACCAAAGACACATGCTGACGGCATTGATGTTTTGTTAGATTTTATTTAGACAAGAAATATCAAGGTGATTTAATAGCATGACTACACATCTAGTAAAAATATGAAGAGAAATAACTTTAAAAAAATCCTACAAATTCGCATGTCGTTAAAAAACATGAACATATATTATTTTCTGTCAACTCTGTATTATTCTCTTCATAAATTGTGGAACTGATCTTGTTTGATCTCATGAAATATGACTGCTGATCAAATAAAAATAAATCCTTTAACAACCTCTTGCTTGTAGTTATCATTTTTACATTCATGTAGGCACGTTGGCTCAAAGCAGACTGTAGAAGATAAAGAAATGCTTTAAAATCCCAGTTGTGAAAGCAGGTATGTAGTTTCCTTGTGGTGGATATAAATGGGTCACTATTAAACATCCCGTTTTATTTCATATCTGAAAAGGTTGGACAGGAAAAGACCAGGAGCACAAAGGCTCGGAAATGGCCAGACAGATTGGACTTGCTTTGCACATTTTTCGTCAGATGTTGCTGAAGTAAAAATCTAATTTTGATTAAAATAATTAAAAAATAAAGCAGTTCCATTTTCCAAAGGAAGCTTTGTTGGTTTTGGTATTAGGTAAAGATTGAATCAAGCAGAAACTGCTGATAAGTTGGAAGGTTTTCCTCTTTTATTGCAGTGGCTACCTGAATCTTTCGCACTGTGGAAATATGTGTGTGAATCGCTTTATGTCAGCAAAAGTGTGTGTGTGTGTGTGTGTGTGTGTGTGTGTGTGTGTGTGTGTGTGTGTGTGTGTGTGTGAGACAGAGAGGATACAGGTGTTGTTAGCAAGCTCTGAANGTGTGTGTGTGTGTGTGTGTGTGTGTGTGTGTGTGTGTGTGTGTGTGTGTGTGTGAGACAGAGAGGATACAGGTGTTGTTAGCAAGCTCTGAAGGTGACTGCTGGTCTCATCCATCAAACAGGCTTTCCTCAGGCCGATCCCTAATGGATCCCCTCAATCAGAGCCGCTCACTGTCAGTCGCAGTGCAACAAAATGAGAAATCAGGCAACTGGTCGCACAGCCAAGGTTGGGATTCATATAAAGGGGACAAAGTGATAAAGACCAGTTCGTGTCCAGCCTGTTGATTAGTATTGAGTGATCTCAGCCTTCCAGCCAGTCATGACGAGAAGCAGAACATCAATCTGGACAAAGCCACTTCTTTACCAACTATAATTCAGAGGTCCGTTCGCTGCATCCGTGGCTGTAAACCCGACCCCAGTGTGAGAGGATGTGTGCACTCTGGTGGGCACTTAATCTTCCAAATCAACTAATTCAGTATAATTTCATAACTTGCTGAATCTAATTTGACAACCTGCTACTGACTGATTTTCCAGAGGTTTTGATTTCATTTTGTGTAATTTGCAGCAGTAATGGAAATGGAAATGGTTAATGGGCTCAATCCTGTTGGTGGTTTAAAAAAGTAGCCCCAGGCTAATGCGGTTATCAAGTGTTGACACACTTCACTTTTCCACAGGCCATTAAAATCTTCAAACAGAGGACACTTACTTTATTCTTCTTTGTCCAGGGCTCCTTAAACGTATTAATGCTGGCTGTGTCTTCCCTCCAAGGTGATTTGATTTGAGAGGATAATATACTGAAAGCCTTCTGTTTGTCTCTTTCTACGCAGACTCCCTGCTTTAAAAGCCCAAAGCTGAATGACTGAAAAATGTCTATATTTGATATTAAAGTCTAACAAAACTGTGTACCACAAGTTCAACTCTGAGCCTAAAATGAAAAGAGCTTGAATGCCCTCAGTTCTTGAAATGGTTTTATTCTCTTACATGACTTTAGTTGGCTATTAAATAAAGAGGTGGAGATGTGAAGTATGGCGGTCCAGAATAATGTTTAATACCTTTTTTTCTCCTTCAGGTTTTGTAGATTAAGTTGCAGTTTCAACTATAAAAAAAACACAAGTTCACAAACCTAAGTTTCCTTAAACATCCAGAGGAAAAAAGTTTGTATTTTAGTAATTTTTAGTTCATTTTAATGGACTGTATTTTGAGAATCCTCAGATGAAATATAATGAGGTTTTGTTCATTTTCAGCATTCCCAATGAACAGAAAGAATGAAATGGTAATGATTTCCCTCCATCTAAAATGATGAATGTTTCCAACAGTGATTACAGCAGATGTTTCAAAATAAGAAGTACAAATAAACAAAAAAATATTCATTATTCAATGTAGAAAATATTGGTGCATTCGTCCAATGGGTTGCTGGTTCCAATGCCTGCTCTGTGTTACCAAATATTTTACTGTCTCACTCGTTGTGTCCTTGGGAAAGACATTTCACCTGCCTTTAACGCAGGTGAAATGCCAGCTTCGCTTGTCTGCACCACCATCGGTGTGTGAATGTGTGTGTGAATGGGTGAATAATTGAACTTAGCGTGAAGCACTTTGGAGTCTACACCGGATGAAGCCCTCTGCACATACAGGCCACTTAGATGAGATAATATATAAATGAAACAACAAACTTAAATTTGTTAAATTCCTGTTTCAAAATATTCTTACTCAACTCATTTATTGGTTTATTATTTTTTCAAACTGAAGATATGCATAAAAGTTACATGAGTTTTTCCATAAATCCTCAGAAATAAGTCATATCTGTCAACATCAATTTGTTTTCAAATACAATTTACAATTTTACAATTTTAACCAGTGGATGTATAAGTGGTAATTTACACTAGGTTTTTAAAAATTAAAAATAAAGGGTGGAATCTCGGGGTAGGTTGAAATGCTAACAAGAGTTTTCACAAACTCTGTCATCAGCTTCAAACAGTCTCAGAAAATCAAACAAAAAACGTGAAATAATGTGAAAATAAAATATTTTTTACATTAACCCTGAGCTAATATTGTAACTCGGCGCTTATTAACTATCACAGAGACTAATATTAATATTGGGAGTGTAGAAGTCCAGATGGAAATGGTATCGATTCAGAGGCCTGTACATAGTCGTACACACAGCGATGGTGGGCTTAGCCATCACTATAAGTCAGCGTCTCACTGGGAACACCAGCGAGGTTCGAGCTTCTGCCAGAGATTAATCATCCCTGTATTATAGTTTCAGGTCTATACAAACAGAACCTACTCTTCTCAGTTCAGAGGTGTCATGCTGCATATGGACTGAAAGTGGACCAAAGTGGAAGATGGAATCTAGGTGAATAATGATGAAATAATGTTTTAATAAATGGTAAATAGTCCTAAAAAAGCTTATAAAAAGCTGGAACACGAAGGGAATGAGGGAGCGAACATACACTGGGAACATGAAGCAAACAGATCAACAGAATGATTTAGTGGAGAATAAAGAAAACAGGGAGCTTATATGAACACAGAGGAGGGAATAAAAATAACAAAGATTACAGGTAAAGCAGGTGGGGACAAATAAGGAAATGAGCAACAGCTGGGAAGGAGCGCAGACTGGTAGGCTGAGGTTAAATAAAAAAAAAAAAAAAACAATTAATGGGAAAATAAACTTTAACTGTAAAAAAACAACTAATCTAATAAATCAAACCCACAATACAAACAATGAGAATGACTAAACTAACAAAAGGATTAAACTAAAATGGCAAGATATAAGAAAACAAAAATTAAGAAACTATCAGAGAACTAAAAGTCAACACAACAAAAGATCATAACAAAAGGATTTAGCTTAACTGCAGTTCTAGAGTAAAATATGATAGACTGCAACATGTATCACATAAGAATTCAAAGCAATATTCATGCTTTTAAATGTTAAAAACATTACCTCTAACTTTACAAAAGAGAACTAAAACTCTGAAGTTGTACCGTTGTTTTGCCTTTCTGTAATGGTCCTCTGACTAAAGCTTAAGAAAGCTCTACAGTCCATGATTATCATACAGATAGGATCATATCCCATTGATTTTATGTAGATGATCACCTTTCTGTGTATGCAGGCCTGATAGTGGTAGTAATTTACAGAAGAAAATCAATTACCCTTCCCGTCTGCAGAAGTAATTGTTTATTATTTTCCTATTAACCAAACTGCGTTGATCAATGTTATGGAAAGATTGCCCATGAATACTATCAACATAAATAGATTTGCCTTCGACATTAGTACTGGCTTTCCTTTAATGACCTGGACAATGTCAAACCAATGCCACAAGCTCACATTTAAATGCTGGCTTCATAAGATTAATTTATGTTACAGAGTGTATGCACATTTTTTTGTACTTCTGTTTTTACCTGTGAACATTTAAACCCCCCTTTAGGTCTTGAATGTACCTTTAATCTGTATTCAACACCTACAGCAGACAGTCCATGAAAATTTGATGCTATGATAAAGGAAGTGCATCCAAGGTGCTAAACTTAGGATGGTGGATCGACACTGTTGTTGTCTTACAAATATGTTGCTGATTTGAATCGTCAGTGGTTCCCCTGGCTCTGTCTGCAGCCTCTCTGCTTGTATCAGTGTGGATTGATCTAGACACAAACTAATCACTATTACTCACTGAAGTAATTGGCCCAGCCCAGATCACAGAGTCGCAACCGATCGACTGATCCAGGGATCAATTCTCTGATCAAAGGAGAGAGGTGTAGAGAGACGGGATGGAGAGGCAGGAGGGATGTTTTGTAATGTGGCTGATCAATCTGGGAGAGCATCACACTCTCTGGGTGTGTTCTTGACCACTCATCACATTCACTGTGCGATCCTCCTAAACTGTGCAGTAGGCCACTTTCATAGGCACGTCTGCATTTATAAGACTGTTGGTTTTGTTTTTTCAAACACTTGCACTCTTTGCTTAGATATCGGCACAAGAGACAAACACTTTCCCAGGTGACACAGTAACACAGACTGACAAAGACAACTTGACATTTTGATGAAAAGTGAAGCAGGTAAATGTTCTGTGCTGCTTCTGTTGGACCTTTTGATACAGTCCACCATTCAATCATGGTCGATAGGCTGAGGCGCTGCGCCGGGACATCAGGATTTTCTGTGATTCTGTTCTTATTTATCTCAGTTTTCATGGCTGCATCACTGAAACTGGAATATTTATGTTCAAGATGAGGGATGAAGTCCTTGGGCTTTAGAAAATCTTCTGTTAGAAGATAACACTTAACTCAAGTTTTAGATAACATCATGTCATGTTTCTATCATTTAAGAACTATTGTTAACCTTTGCTCCGTTGCCTTTTGTGCTGAACTGGATATGTCAAATCAATATACAATTTGTATTGTCACATCTGGATTACATTAAGACCCCTTTTAAACATGTCTGACCAAAACCTGAAAAGTGCTGCATAAATGAAGCTTTACTTACAAAGATGCACAAGAGCTGAGTTTTCAAGTTTGTCAGCATTTGCAAGTACAGGTGTTTCCCTGTCACCCAGTGTTGTCTTCAAATGATAAAACAGCAGAGGGAAGACAAAGACTCGTGCAATTAGAAGGCATGTTGTGAGCAATCTACAAAGATTGCATGTGAAATTCATTACTGGTGCAAAAGTGGTGTGAACTGCCCTCTGTGAATGAAGTTTCTGCAATTTCTACTGGATGTCATCATGGAGAATGTCAGAGAGCAGAGTTGCCATTTTAAAAAAAAGATAAAGTTGAAAGTTGTTTACACTTAATCATCAGAGACAATATTTCATAGTAAAATATATTGGGCTGGGACAATCAGTTGTTGGCTTATCCTCATCATTTGCTTTTGCTGCTTCTCTCTGGTCATGTGTTTAGAAAGCCAGGCAGAGAGACGTCGGCGTTGAGGATGTGATTTTTGTCTACGATGATTGATGGAATAGACGGTTTGAACTTGGTCCTGCTCTCTGCTCCTCGGTTCTGCTCTGCAGTGAAGAAGCTCCTGTTTCAACCCCTGTGGGATTTGGGGCTCTTGGTTCAGGCATGATTTATTGTTACTTACTGTTACTTCAAAACTGAAGTAAGAGTAAGATCATTTGCAGATAGCTGTATTCAAATTTATTACTTTTACTTTATTGTATTTCGTTGTTAAGTCATCCAAAATATTTCGCCATGCTATTGACTGAAAAGTATCTTGATTTTTTAATTTTTCAGAATTTGTATCCAATAAAAGACTAAAAACAATAAATAACAGGGGAGAGGGTGAGCAGTTAACTGTTCAGTAAAGCTGCATCACATTGCAGTGAATGGATGACAAATATTCTCTTTGTGTGATGAAATTCTTCCCTTGCTGCTTCTTCCTGTTCAACCCACTTCAGGAAAAAGCAGGAGGTCCTAAGCATTTCATCCTTTCAGTGTTTTTGCAACCCTTGGCCCTCCTCTCCTGCACCATGCTTATTCCTTAACCCACCAGAGCCCATTTCTCTTTCATCCGCGCTGGCCGTCCTCCCGCTTTTAGGAGGTTCCTGTTCGGCCAGACAGAACGCTGAGCACAGTTCCGGAGCGCAGGCCTCCTCTCAACATTTTCATCTCGCCATCTCCCCCGACGCTGCCCCTTTCTCACTATGTCCTCTCCTCTGTCTCCCTCCCCTTCTCACCTCCATACTTTTTTTTTCTCTCTCTCTCTTTCTTTCCCCCCCTATCTGCTTCCCTTTTCTTTCCCCCTCTCTGTTTCTCTCTCACTGTGGTTGTTGATTGGGTGTCTGAGTGCTTGTGGCAGCTGTGTGTTTGTGTGTAATAGAGCAGAGAGGTTAGTCTGAATACAGCGATGGGAGAATTTGTTTATGTGAGAGATGCATAGATGGAGACAGGTCTCCAGACGCTGCGGGCTCTCTCCTGCTGTCATCCTGCATTCAGGCCCTGACAGGAGATCTGAGATGGGCAAATATGCCAGACGCTCTGCCCAAATCCCAGAGCTGCATCCCGCAATCCAACCGATGTGTGTTAGTGTTTATTCATATTTGACAGAATGATTCTGTGTGTGTGTGTGTGTGTGTGTGTGTGTGCGTGCGTGCGTGCGTGTGTGTGTGTGAGAGAGCTTGCAGGATGGCATACTTGATCAGATTCCCCTGCCACATACTGGGTCCAGAGTCCATTACCACCGAACGACAGAGGGGAGAAACTCGACCAAGTCTTTTCTTTTTATCCCATCCCAGTGATCTCTTTCTCTTTCTCTGATATGTTAAGCCTGTTCAGCAGGGCAAAGATTTGCCTGTGTCCACCTCAAGCAGCTCATTTGGTATTTTTATTCCTATCTATTTGGACTTGCAGTTGCATTTGTATCCGAGTGTTTGCTGCAGTTTGTCTGAGTTAGACTTGTCACTTCGGCCTCAGGTCTTCTGGGACTCTTCGCTTTGTCTTTCTGTCTCCGAGTTATGTTGCCGTGTTTTATTTAAATCAAGCGCTTCAATTGAATAACCTTCACGGAGGAGTTTCTTGGCTCTTCAAAGCCAGCACAACGTCTTGTTTGTTGCACATCTGAGCGTGGCCCTCCACCAAGCTAATGTGGTGAAATAATACGCTGAGCACAGAGGTGAGATCCTAAACAACAATTAATGAAGACTAAATCTGGAGTGTGCTCTAAGGCTGCTGCTCCTATTAAACCCCTTGCCTCCATCGATGCAGCTTGGGCAAAACGCGAAGGCTGCATTCTAAAGAGAGCGCATCCAGTCGGCATGTTGTGGCCTTTTAACTGCCTTCAGCAATCACATTTGATGCTCCTTAATTATCCAACGCTTTCCCCCCACCTTTTTTGCCGCGCTGCCTTCTTTCCTCTCAGCCGCAGAGACGGTGCATTTGCTTACCGCTCTGCCTTGCCTAAGTGTTCGCCTGCATGTAAATTAATCTTGATTCACTTTACCCTGCCCTGCTGAGTGCAACAAATTACCCTATAGCAATGAAACAGCACAAGTGAAAAAAAGCCAAATCGCTGCTCTTGATAGGCTGTTGCTTCCGTGCTTTATGCCATTACATTAGGGTTACATAATGAATACTCTCATGTGAAAGGAGTGTGTTGTGGGTTTTTAATTCATCATGAATAGGCAAGGTTTGTGCATAGTGTCCCTCACACTCTGTTTTCTCTGCAAGAGGTTTTTAAAGTTCACCCACATTGTCCCCGACAAGTCAGCATCCATCATTCCATTTACAGGAGCCTGACAAAATTAGCTGCCTTTATACCACAGCCGGGCTAATTGGCGGAGGAAGAAAAACACGCCTTTGACACAAGCACTGCCAACACATTCACTTGCAGTGCCACTTGTCTCTCTCTGAACGTTAATGTGGAATAGGTTTAGGTTTTAATTCACCAGGACAAAATTGGCTGCAACTCAAGTGCTTCATTTTTCTGCCCTCCCGAGCGCTCCTGGAAAATTTCCCAGCTGACCTTTATTGCTTTTAAACAACAATTTTATGTTCTTTTTTTTCCCTTCGTCTTTTTAAACTCTTGTCCACTTAGCACTTTCTTTCTTATGTAGTGAGATTGTGCCACTTAAGAAATCAGACCTTGTTATTTTTCATCGGGATTTAAGATAGTTTTGATTTGAAGCATTTGATCGTGACACATTAGTCAAATATTCTGCTGCATATGATATAACCTTGACTATTGACAAAGCAAGGACACTTACTGTGGGTATGCTCTTGTGTAGCTGTGTGTGTTTATGAGTGTAAATCAATGATGGTGAATGGGAGGAACCCCTCTGCAAACGCTCATCTTTCATCTTGAATAACCGATATGATAAACAGACGCTTCTCATCAATCTCACCTGTGTTTCCAATACAAAGACGCAGCAGACTTATTTCCCTCTCTTTCTGGATGACATTTACTAAACTGCTCAATGGGTGTGCAATTACATTTGTATGTTTGAGTGTGCAAATGGAGCAGGTTTGTTAGTTATTTCTCCATTGCAGTATTTACACCAACGTGGTTTCTGTTTCTCTTTTCTGCTAATTTTGAGTGAGATTCTACATTTCTTTTCCCCCCACTGTTGTTGACCCTGCTGTTCTACAACCGTCCACAGAGGGGCAGCGCAGCAGTTTGGAGTCGCTGTGGATCAGGAGGGGGAAATGAAATAAAAGTGGGGATAAATCAGCAAAACCAGCACACATGAAGAAGAGGTAAAGATTGAATTATGTTTAATGGTGTCATTTGGAGAGGAGCATGCTATATTATAACAAATGATAAAAGTGTGTTTTAATGAGTACTCATAAAGACTCAGTAGACTCTGTAGACCTTCTTGCAAGGTTCCTCAGGGTTGATAAAGATCAAAGTGACTTTGGGACAATTATTGCATTTGTGTTTATTATCACTCACCAATTTCAGAATAAAATTGAGTGTTGTGTGTTTGCGTGCGCGTGTTCGAGACACACACACACACACACGCACACACTCACACAAGGTCATGGCAAACACCGTTCCCCACTATAGCTTCAGGCAATAGCGATAATGCCTGGGTAAATAATAGATGGAGTGTATAAATCTATTACCAGAACAAGGCGGATAAAGACATTTATCCATCTGAAAGGTGGATTACTTAACACATATCCTGCTGTGTGTGTATTCAAGTGCATCTATTTGCCCATTGCTATAAATGTGGCAGCAGAGACAAACCACAAGCACCGTCGTTAAACCCTTTTATGCAAGGCTTGTGATAACCTCTATTGGTTCTTTTGTGTGTTTTCAAGCATTTTTGGGATAAACTAATTGGAATAAGAAATTTGATTACATATTTTGAAGAGCTTTCCTTTTTTTTACATATTTAAATAGAACTTTGAAATATGTATGTGGAAAACAGCTAAAATATGCTATAAGTTGAATGAAAAAACATGTAAATAATGCTGTTTCACTAATGTGACAGCTTCAGTTAAAGACAAAAAGAAACATTGTTGACTCTTCATCTTTTATGTTCTCTTTACAAATCATATTAGTCCTAATAGCCCTGTCATATTAATGTGTATTAGTCTTCCCTTTCTATGCCGTTGCATTAAATGATGCTGTAGGACAATAAGGCTCCCATGCCATGTGTTCGACACGTATCAGCTACAACAGAATGAACACAATTGTGGCTCAAATGTCATAATTCTGACATTATTTACCCGTGTGTGAATTTTCTCAGTCCAACATTTTTAAGAACGTTTGTAAATGGCATAAAGGGGGAGCACTGTTGTGATAACATGAAGAAGGCGGAGTGTCAGAAAGAGCAGCTTAAAGAGACAGTAGCCAATTCCAAGGCGTCAAATTGCAAAGTCAGATTTCTTAAGTCATGTTTGATATAGACAGATTTTTTTATACCAATTAAAGGTAACATAGTTACTTGATTGTGCCTCGAAAATACATAATACTGCTGCTCCTTTAAACAGCTGACTGTTGGGACGTCCACTTTTCCTGATAGGATTGAGTAAGAGTTACTCCATTTTGACCTCTCAAAACATCCAATACAATGTTAGTCCCACTCATCTTGACTGAAAATTAACTAATTCACCATAAAAAAAAACAAAGCAATTTTTTTTTCCTAATTAAAAGGCTTTATTTTACTTAAACCTTTCAAGTTTTTATGCTGCTTAATGAGATGTTCTCCTGCCAACTGTTCCTCTCTGAAGTAAAACAAAACAAAGTTCCCAGCAACTGTGAGGCAAAAGAGCGCCACAACAATTAGATGGCAACAATTAAATATCATTATGTTATAATTAATCTGCACACAATTCATTAAATACTAATTCCATACGAAAATTAGGGAGCGAAGAATGTCATCTCTGTGCTGCCTTAATCAGCATGTGATTGACAGCATGCAGAAATAGAAACTTTTGAGTTTAAGGGATGCCGCGCCCTCTGTGTTTGTCAGCCAGTGCAAAGTGGATCATCTTAAGTGTGTAAAGATCAACTCCCCTCTGTCTGTTGATGGTAATTAAGTTTCCTCCCTGCGGGGTTGCCAGCATGGCCAAGCTGGAGGAGGTGGGTGGGAGGCAAGATCTGTGCTAATTGTTGAACAAGAGAGCCTGTTTTGGCTGCCGATAAGCACTGCGGGGTCCCCGTATGCCTGTGAGTCTGAGTGTGTGTGTGTGTGTGTGTGTGTGTGTGGGGGGGTGTGTGTGTGTGTGTGTTCAAAAAGTGTGGAGCTGAATGGAGTCATAGAACTACAGGTCACACCCTGAGTGCCGTTGCTAAGATACAGCATCTGAAGTATTACAGAGGGGTGGTACTGGGGTAGTCCATCTTCAAGCCCTCCAACATCCTGCTCCAGTTTACGGCCCCGTGCCCCCCTTTCCCCCCTCTGCCCCTCTCTCCCCCCTCTGCCCCACTCCCCCTGGGGTTTGGGTGAATGGGCAGGGCTGACAGGGTTTGAATGGTTTGGGGTGACAGGGGGGTGGTGTCCTATTTGTCCCTAAATGCTTCTCTATAGACCCCTGATAATAGACCGGCTGCCTGTTCCCCTTCCACCCGCCCCACCAAACCTCTGCTGCCTCGTCCCCCACTTTCACCCACTCTGTCTCTGTCTCCTTGTCTCACCCTCCCTCCCCCAAAACCCTCTGTCTCGTTTTCCTCCCTATCATGTCTCCTTCTCTTTCCATCTCTTCTTCTGTCTCTCTGTTTTTCCCGTTCTCTTCCAGCTTTTGCAGAAAGAAAAAAGAAACAAATGGCTTGTTATGCTACACATGTGCTTCCTTCAAGTGCAGCTAGTGTATGACTAACAAGGAGAAGGTCAGTGCTTATTACTGCCCTCTTCAGTCCTCAGCATTGTCCAGCAGCTCTGGGTTTGTCAGCGTTAACAGGAACTGCTTTGATGTTGGTCTTTCATGCTTTGTCCGTCTGCATGGCAGAAGATACCTTTGAAGAGTGCAAGCCTGTTGTTCGAGCTGTCTGATAAATGAGCGCAAGTAAATATTTATAATTACTAATCCATGATCAAATAAAAAAATAAGAAAGCAGAAGATACAACCCCTGAAACCTTTAAGAAGAGTACAAACGAGCATCTGTTTGTGTCCACCTCAGGAATGAAGGTATAATGACAGATCACCTGCATCTGGATAAACATCTGCAAAGTAAACACACTGCATCAGGTGTTTATGAAGCTTTCACAGTGACAAAAAAAAAAAACCTGTTTGCCAACTTGCAAATGCATGAGTAAAAGCTTGAGTCTGTTTTTTTGTGTGTGTGCTTGTGTTTATGTGTGAGCATTCTTCCCTGTGTTAGGGGTCAGGAGTGAAGATGTTACCCTTTGGTCATTCATCACAAGCATGACACACTCTCCCTTGCGCTCTGCTACGAGGAGGCAATGTTTTATAAAAGAATAACACGTCAGCGGGCGCTCGCTGGCCATCCATTACCGCCCTGTGCAACCTGCAAAGATGCACAATGAACTCATAGATTTTGTGCACTTGCTGTGTGTCATCCCTGATGTTTGCGTATGCAGAAGTTCTTGTTAACTCTTCTTTTTTTTTTTCAGAGTCTAGCTTCTTTTTGTCCTGCACACGTGACGGTTTCTTCTGCAGACAGGAGAAAGGGCAAGAATGGAGGCAGGAAGCACAGAACTCGGTGAAAAATGTTAGATTGAAATTAAATGTTTTGTTTTCTCATTTCTGCTGAACACACATTCCACACATTTACATGATCCATAGCTGATTGAGCAACTATCTCCTGCTACTGTGTAAAATGCACTTTTACACAATGTTGATAACTACACTGCTCAAAAAAATAAAGGGAACACTCAAATAACACATCCTAGATCTGAATGAATGAAATTTGAATTGAACATTGAATACTTTGTTCTGTGCAAAGTTGAATGTGCTGACAACAAAATCACACAAAAATCATCAATGGAAATCAAATTTATTAACCAATGGAGGCCTGGATTTGGAGCCACACACAAAATTAAAGTGAAATGTTCCCTTTATTTTTTTGAGCAGTATACATTGTGTATTTCGATTTTCAATTGTTTGCCTACAATTCAGTTGGAAAACTGTTGTTGTTACATTCGTGAGGGCTGATTCTGTGTTTGTTTTATTTTTCTCACTCATCCTGATGCTCATCCCTACAAGGACGGGACTGTTCCATTCTGATTCACCTATTACCAATAACACTCATTAAGCCTGGCGATTAAATCGATCAGGATTTAATGCCTACTGGTCAATGCGTTGGTCGCGAGACTCTCCCAGGTCAACACTGCATTACACTGGGAGTTTAAAATACTGACATTAATCTTCCAATGCTGTAGAAAACCCTACCTTGACCTCATCTTGTGCTTTTAACAAGTATCGTCATGCTTTTAATGACACCAAAACTAGCAAAACCTCCTGGACTCCATGTGAACCGCCACAATGTCCTGCTTACTCTTCCCCAGCCTCATCTACCTGCTCACACCAAATAAGATCAGCTTAAAGTACTTACCAGGAAACCTACTCTGTGCTCCACCGACTCCATTCTCTCTCTTCTCTTATGAACAATGGATTCTTGACGACATATTTAGTATTCATCCATTGTTGTCCAATAAACCTCTTTTATGTCGTTTTTTACAACCTTTATTTTTTAGTATCTGTGCTCGGGTCCAACTCCTTAAAAAGTTAAAAAAAAAAAAAATGCAATACACTCATTTAGATAAGTCCAAAAATTGCAAAATGTGTGTGTCCATCTTTGATGCAGTTACCTGAAGCTGAGACTTTAGATTCCAGCAATCACTTTTCTGTAATAAGCTATTCCAGCAAAAACAATTTGAGGTTCTGAGATTCAGATTTGTTTAGGTCGTCCTTTTCGCAGCGACAGGCTTATTCCTGTTTATTTAACACCAAGCTAATGCACAGACTGTTTTTAATGCATTTCTGGATCATATTTTTTTTTCTTTCACATTTATCAAGAGATTTTATTTTTGTGATGTTGGTGATTCAGCCCATATGTGTCAGCACTATGGCTAAGGAGCTCTTCTTCTTGTTTGCAGTTGCGTTTGCAGCTTGTGCATTCGGGACCTTAAGCATTTTGCATGTGACAGCTCTTGCTGTGTAAGACAGAACAAGTTGAGGACGATGTGAATTATGGAGCTCTTAGACCAGTTTATGAGGACTATTATCCCTCAGTTAGTTTCAGTTTTATGTGCATTTTCTCTGGGCTGGCTTGAAACCATCAATTTAATGCTTTCATAAAGCAAGGTTAGATAGCACTGAATCAAACGGAACACACACTCATCCTCTCCTCTGCTTCAGAGTGAAAGTCACAAAGAGGAAGATGAGGAAGGGCGATGAACGATGGAGAGACAGTTTTATGATGTCTTCTTTAAAAGCCAATTTAGGATAAAAGTTTTCTTTCTCGCTTCAATAACAATTCAAAATGTAGTCACACACTTAAACCCAACAAATATATTTCTCTGTCTTTTTGAGTGTCTGTTAGATGGACACTTTATTGTCTTCGTTCACGCATCATGCCCATTTTTGAGGTGCTTATCACCTGTTTTATTGCAGGCCGTTTTCTTTCACGACGCTGTTCCATCAGCGGCTGCTTCCTGTCAGCAGAGCCAAGAGACAAAGATTTTGTCGTTGGTCCAAAAACACGTCGTCGTTCTCTTCAAAACAAATAACAAGCGCGGATCAATATGGGTGGAAATCGAGTGCAGCGCTTTAAGGACGCCTCTCAGTTTTTCCTCGCAGGCGCTCAATGAGTCTCTGATTCCATTTCAACTCATTTATGATTTTTGTGTGTGACTGTGCGTCTGCGTAATCCATCTACTCCAGTGTGACAACTTAATTTTCAATGCTGCAGGAGACGCAGCAAATTGAGGCTACCAATGGATGATGGAACAAGGGGGAGAAATGAGGAAAGATATGCTTAGGATACCTGAGTCCAAAACCTGTTTTTCCTTTAGGGGTTACAGTGCGAGTGTGACGAGGACCAGGAGATCCGTCACTCCTCAGTGGTGTCAGGACAAAACACACAAGTAAACACAGATGTATCCTGATTTTTTTGTCAGTATGCATGTGTGTTTGTTTGTGTGACAGGCATAAAGCGGATTAGAATGCAGGTTCTTTTGTTTGGATTTGAAGAGCATGTCATTGGCAGAGACAAGAAAAGACCCGGACCTCATCAGTACCCAAATAGCCTGACACCTCTGCCACCACATTTCCCCTAACAATTTATAGCTCTTTTGATTACATCCTCTTATCTTTCTGCTCTTTCTTTCTTAAAGCTACTGTGAACTCACTTTGCTATAGACTGTAGTCCACACCAATCAGGGCATATTCAATGTTTAAGAGCTCTTTTTATAATGTAAGCTGTAATAATTTTGTTTTCATTGATTAAAAATGAAAACAAAATCTACCCTCTTAAAAAAGGCTAAATTTAGCACATGCCTTTGGTGAAACCTAATAAGGCAGTAGTGAGATACCAGTGTACTATTCTCTGCCAATCTTCTTTTCGTATCTCAGAGAACTGGTTTTTGATCCTCATTCTTTGCTACACCTCAGGGCACACCTGCTCTTCCTGTTTACATGATGCAGAATATTAGATCCTCTTTAGCTTTGCTGCTCTTGGTCTTGTTTTGGCTCATGTTAAATTCAGTGCCTCGGCAAGCCAATTGCGATCCACGAAATCTAGGCTTTTCTTGAATTGCTCAGTGTTAAGATGTCTTATGCACCTCCAAATGCTTTTTTTTACCTGTCTGGAAGCAGGTAGTTTGTTCCAGCTGCAGAGTTACACTCAGACCTACCGAAGAGGGGAAGAGTCAGCTTAATTGTGATTCTGATTTGAATAAAAAAAGCAAATAAAAGGGCCATTGGAGGCAGGGCAGTAAAAGGTTTTTCTTTTAACAAGAGCTCCGCTAAAACAACTATAAAGCTGAAGAGGTTTGCTCTGAAAAGCATGTATGAAGCTCTTTGTACAGATTTGCTTATGAGTGTGTTTGTTATGTCTCTTTCTGTATGTGCGCTCACCACACATAAACACACACTGGGGTGATTTATTCCAAGCACAGGGCAGGTAAATTGAAGTCGGCCTTTCAGGTTGGTTTTCAGCTCCGGGTCTAATGAGAGCAACGTTTCCCGTCTCTCCAAACAATGCGCTCCTGTCTCTTAAGAGCCCTTCCACCCGCCTGCAGCCGAGCCACTCTACATTAGATCTGTGGCCTGCAGCAGCCACTACAGTGAAAGGCCTCAGGCTCTGAAATGGCTGTTTGATTCTCTCCCTGCTTTGCCTCTAAATGAATGATTTATTGGCTGTCAATGAGGAGGCCAAGCGTAATGGACAAAAGCTGCACTGCAGAGCCCCAGTCAAGAGGATGTTGTTGTGGATGTTCTCTTTGAGGATCCCCCTGCCTCTGTCTGGAACGATAATGAAGAGTAAACAACCTTGCTTGTGCCAGACCACATATAGTTGGAGGTGCATTAGGAATCCTGGGTCTTCACGCTGTGTGTTGAGGCCTTGTACTCAAAGAGTGTTTAATGATTAGGAATTCTAATTGCTATTAGCAGTGCAACTCTCAGATGCTTTACAAAATACAGGAATATGACCACATACAACCAGTCGTTGTTCTTTGGCCCTTTTGTGAACGTTCTTACACAGTCTGGCTAATAAACAGCATTTCTGGGAAATAAAAAGGCTTCCATAAAAAAGCACCACAAAACTGTAGACACAATAAGAAAGAACATTTAAACAATCAGTTCTAGAGTAAAGCATTCATGATTCATGTATGTACAACATCCCAACCTTATTGTCATTTTTAAAATACTCATGCAAAAGGTTGGTGTAAGACAGTTAGCCTGGTGCTAACAGAAATAATAATGTCCTTTATTGGTACCATTAGAATTGGTGCTGTAATAATACATGGGGAAGCATAAAATAACATAAGTAATGTATTCAAATACTCAGAAGTACATAGTACTTTCTGGGCTTCTAGTGAAGGAAGAACAGTGTTTCATTTTACTCTCAATTTTAACACTTATGCCAGACTGTATGGCAACACCATTTGGTTAAAATGGTTTCACAACTGTAAGTTGTTTGGGGATGGAGTTTGAACTGAACTGAAAACTTATTTCAATCTTTTATGCCTTTCAATGATCAATGATATTTTGCCTCAAATCTTCTTTTGTAGTCTGATATTTTTTTCTTTCCACATTGCTTTAACTTTTAAATGTACTATTTTTATTTTAACTTCAGAGGTTTTTGTTTTTTTTCCCTGCAAAAACTATTCAATGATTTTTAAGTGAAAGCAAATTATCTCTCTTTTGCACAAGTTTAGACTTTGGTAATATGCTGTTGTTCTTTATTTACTCACTCGCCGTACTTCTAAAATCCACTCTCCCTTGAACTTTCATTTGGATTTCAGAGCCCCTGATCCAGGACATTGTAGGCTATCAGACACATCAGTTCCCTCTGCTGTAGCAGGACTCCAATCAATTAACACAGACGAGTAACCTACCATACACACCGTGACTGAAGTGGCCACAGGCGGCAATGGAGACGTGTTATTTAAAACCCTCATTGCTTTTGTTCACCTAAAAGGGGACATTACCACCCGCTCGTCCCTTTGGCCTCTACTTGTCATCCAAACAGCTAATTTCTGCAGATCTCTGTAATCCCCCAGAGGACACAGCAGGGCTTAGGGGCCAGCAGGAACGGGGGCCTCAGAGGCCGGCTGCTAGAAAGGAGAGTCGATGGGAGCTTTTAGAATTGACGTTCTAAAACGCGCCTTTGTTTGCATCAAGCTCCCCGGCGTCCCCGCCTTTCAGGAGTCCTAATGATAAGTGACAGTCCATTAATTGAAGCTATTTAGGAAGCCATCATCAGACACACGTATAATCCCTCTCCGCTGAGACCAGTAGAACATTTTTACTGCGCCGCAGATGAGGAAATTGTTGGGTTAGGAAGCCTAATGCGTTTGACTTTATTGGTGCTTGTAAATCAGTGGGTTTAAAGAAAAGAATAAAGAAATTACTGGCTGGAAAATATTCTTATTTTTTCTTTCTTATAACCAAGTGGTTTTGTGAGAACACACGTGGATCTGATTACAATTTAATTACAGTAATTAAAACATGGAGTGCTTTATGCAAGCTGCACAAAAGATTAATCTGTTTGTTACAAGTAAAGGAGGAGTCAGTAATAGTGTGTAGCCCCTTGGAGTGAGCTACTTCTGGCATCACATTACTAAATCAGTTACTGTTTTCTTATTTTACAAACCTCACTATCAAACACAATGGAGGTAACTGAGCACTTAAGCTGTTTGGCATTAGCCAGGGGGTTTTATTTGCTTGATATGAGACCCATGCATTTTATTCAGAGTGTGCATTATGACACTATAAATAGTGTTTTTTAGACTTGAGCACAAGTCTCAAATGTTCCAACTATTAATAGCAAAATATCTTTAAGGGATGATTAAAAACTTCATCTTGCTGTCTTAAAGGGTCAGTGTTGTTTTCCAGCCACAAAGACATTTTATAGCACAATAAAGTAACTATGTTTTCATCAGTTATAAATATTACACAATAATATATAGCATATTAAATGTAAATGAAAATAAATTTTACTTTGTCATTTAACACCTTGAAATTGGGCCTCTGTCTCTTAAGAAATTCTTGCTTTCTAACACTTCACTTTCAGAAATTCGTCACGTTGCTCTTTGGTTATCCCTTTATCAACGTGTTTTTACTAATGCTACACTGAGAATTAGCTCGCATGTTGAGCTAAGCAGGAGCACAGGTACATCAGGTGTTTGCTAATTGCTGCTGGCTAGTTTGAAGGAGCTGAGTGAGAGAGTCACAAGGGAGGGGTGCTCTGTGGGGCAGTAGCTTGGACACTGCAGCTCCTTTGTCTTGTTTCCAAAGTGTGTGTGGAAGTCAATTATTGGTGTTTATTTCTAGTTTGAACTCCTAAATTCTGACTTCTGAGTCAAAAAAAATCAACTGAAGCGATTCACTGAAGTCAGACTTTGATATCCAAAATGCCACCTCCTCACATCAACAAAAGTAAGCCATGGTGAAAACATACTTATTTTTCCAGAAACACTTGTAGGAGCCTGTGTAAAATCCGTGTTGTATTTAGCGCCTGCAGTTCTGAATTGAATAAATTTAGTGGTGTTGCAAGTGCAAACTAGTGCTTAAAACGTTTGGCACTATGAAGAATGACAACTTAAGGTTGTAATGTTGGAAATCTTGACTTCTTGGACTTCGTCAAGTGCTATGCTGTTCACTCAAGTGTGATGTCATTCCCAGCTTTGAGTTTTTACTTCAAGGTAAATGCAGTGCAGCATTTTACAGCATACCCTTCCTATACATTTGATATTATAGCAGCGTCTCTAGCTTCATCCAGCCACCAAATGTTTAGACATGCTGAAAAGTTTAAAACATGAGTCTCACAACTCTGCTCCAAAACAAAAGCAAAAGTTGTAGGGAAGACCCAGCCCTACTCGATTTTTTGCTATGCTGTGCAGGTGCTCAGTCTGTGTCCATAAAGATTTACTCACCTCAGTGTGCTGAAAGCTCGAGGTTATGGACATGGCAGGAGATTTAGAAGTGTTTTCTAAACAATTCAGCTACTAAACCTCTTGGGGATGGTCATAGGTCACGTATACAACAATTCAAGTTCAAGGAGGAATGTATTTTCATGCTGAGATGGTCAAGTGATCAGTAAATATGGGAAACACACAACATATTAAAACTTCAGCAAAATTTACAGAACGATAATATACAAAACAATCATGCATGATAATTGACATCCAAGTCATCCTAAATTTTGCTTAATTTTTTAGTGTTTACCCCAGCTTAAATATGTTTTCAGGTATGCCGACATATGTTGGAAGATGAGAAACAATCCATCTGGAAAATGTCATATCATAGTTCCAATCTTTACATGATACTTTTAAATAAAAGAAATCATCACACTTTTTAGATCTATAATGCATACAATCTTTTAGAATAAAAACAATAATGGAAAAAAAATACTTTAATTTAAAAATATTAGGACATTTTATTCCAAACAGCATTTTACAGGCAGAAATTCTTTGCCAATTTTGACTAATCGCTTTTTGTTGGATCATTTTAAATGGCCGTTTTGCAGTAAAACAGACCTGGTGTATTCTAGTCCATCTAGCACTTTAGATGTTAAGATCTAAATGTTTTTGAATCCTTAAAATACCTCCAACATCCCAGCATTTACATGTATAGACACTCTCACCTAGATGTTCGTTGACGGAACATTTGAAAGAAGAGCACAAATGGTGCTATTATTTCCTTGTTGATCATGCCATAATCTGCAAGGTGAAAAACTGCCACCGGGAACAATAAGCCCTGAAATCTGCACTGAATTTTCTCTGTATCCTCAAGTCCAGTCATCCAGCTACAGTTCATTCCCCTCAAACCAATTTACCATCTGTGCATCTCTCTATCTTCCCCATAAAACAGGGAAGGAAGCAGTTGTCGCTGTTTGGGTTTTAGGGGCTAAATGATGTTGCTAATCACCAGCTTCTACGGAGCTTGATTTATGAAGGGAACACGAATTGTTATAGGCTGACTTATACATATGTGTGTGTTAGGGAGAGCATGCGTGCGCGTGTGTGTGTGTATGTTTGGGTAGGTGTCAGAGACGGAGCTGGTGGGATAGCCTAAGTAGTCCTATTATTTATTGTCTCAGAGCGGCCTCTCTGAACGGAAGAGCGGCTCTCTAAATTGAAATATAGCTGAGTTTACCCTTCTGATTACTGCAGTAGTTTACTCCCAGAGCCCAAGGAGATCATTAAACAATGGCCGCCAGTTGCAACTCAGCGCCCCGTAATGGCCCAGGATAAATGCTCCAACTGAGACATAACTAACCCTGCTGACGGACAATAAGCGTGCCTTACAGGCATCATTTTACCCTTAGAACAACACCGGTTGTGGCCATTAGAACACAGAGGAGAAGTGGAGCCTCAGTCCAATATCCTGTTCATTTTATAATTACTCATTTATCTAACCTGAATCTATTAAACTGTTACTGGGTTAATTTTGAGCAGAATGTTTAGGCTGAACTAAATTACATGCACAAAGGCTTGCAAAACTCTAACATTTTTCTTTTTACATAGTGTCACATTGCAGCCACAGCTTTAATCGGTTTCATAAGTATTTATGGAGCATAAAGTAAGCATTAATTGTGAAATTGAAGGAAAAACATGTCCATGTCTTTCAACATTTATTCGTAAATAAAACTCTAAAACGTCTGAAATAAAGATGTAGTCGTCTTCTAAATCAAAAGTTAGGACTACAGCCCTTTGCCAGTATTTTGTATGTCATTATATGCTTGAAACATTTTTGCTGGACTTTGACTGGGACATTTTAAGACATGAATGTTTTGATGCAAACCAACTCGCTGTAGCACTGACCAGGCATTTGGGGTCCCTTGTCTTACTAGCTCCACTCCCCTGCTTAATAAATGAATCTCCACAGCATGATGCTGCCACCACCATTTTTCTCAGTTGGGATTGTGTGTTTATTTTAACTTATACATTGTTTAATATGTAGGCTGACAACTTAGATTTTGGTTGTTGTTTTTTTTTTTTACCTCCCTTAATACTTATCATTAACTTGGACCATGCAAATTTGCTAATTTCAACTGAATAAAAAAATTATGCAGACTGAATTGAATTTGTAGAAAAATATTCTATCTTCTTCTTGGAAAAGAAAAGCCTCTGAAGAGCTGAGAAAAATTTGAATCCTCTATGGGTGAAGCGGCCATGTAATGTTGTGACAGGTTCTGTAATTGTTTGAAAACTCATAAAAACAATACAATAATTCAGAAACATGACCACACAACTGTCCTCTTTACTGTCCAAGTGAAACTGCCTAATTGCTCAGTCTACCTTCAAAAGCCTTTAAAATGTTTCATTTCGTTTCGTCATTCATCTCTGGAGACACGAGCACCTAAAGAGTTAAAGAAGCCACTGACAGCGTCGGTATCGATGTGAGAAATGTGGCTTAGTGGAACCATGTCTCATTCCATCCGAGCCATCGCCATCATCCGGCGTTTCTGCAATGACCTTTCAGCTGCGCGATGATGGCTGAGGTTGCGGGCTGAGTCCTTCACACGCTGCTGCTCTGATTACTGCAACATCTGTAACATAAACAGTGGAGCAGGACATCAGCACAGCAGACCTAACAGCCATGACAATGAAGTGACAGTGTCAGCTCAAGACAAGATGACAATGATGTTTCTGTCTCAGTGTGTTGATTATGCAGCCGCTCGTTGTGTCTCAAAGAGCTACGCTCTGTTCTGGGTAAATAAGGAATGAAGCTCTGGTGAGCGTCATGCCGGTTTCTTTGTGTCACAGTGTTAAACTTTGACCTATGATTATTTCTATGATTAAAAGGAGCAGCTTAGAAACATTTCTGATAGCACGCCGGAACACAGGCTGATGTGAGTGGCAAGATGCCTGCAGCTTTATTAGAAAATAATATGTGTGAGGAAACACGAGTCGGCCTGGACTGGCTGAAGAATCATCAACAGTAATAATCAACATTATTTGATAACCGGAGAAGAGGAAAAATAGGCTTGCATGCTGTTGAAACTGGAGTTAATAAGTTAGCGCTGGAGATTTTATTTTATTTTTTTAAGGAGATAAGCATTTTAAAATTACAATAGCTGCATATAAAATGTAACAAAAAAAAAAGAAATGCTTAGGGGGAAAAAAAAATCACCAAAATAACTGAAGGATTAATGACAATCATTGTGTTGTTTACCATCCGCAGAGGTCTCTGGAGGGAAAAGGCTGCATTTTTCTGCTGTTTAGAGGGTCCACATCGCTCTGATGTAGCGGGCTGTTTTTGTGGCTGTTGTTGCTGTCTGTCCTAACACATTTACCTTAAGCCATCAGAGCTCATTAAATGCCTGCTGGTGCAGGGAAACAAAAGGCTGCCCGGCGAGCCAATATGCGCCTCTGACACGTCAGCCAATCCCCAGACAGTCTGCAGAGCCTGGCTGCACGGTGGAATTCTCAAACATATTTTTCTAATTTATGGATGGATAATAAATCAACATTAAGGCTTGGACAACAAGTTATACATCAGAGGGAGATGGCTGCAAACTGGGCCACAATGCAGCAGAGGAGAACAGGCGCACATCTGCACTGAAGTCACAGAGTGTGCGTGTGTATGCGTGTGTGTGTGTGATTACATTGAAGCGTATGTTTCTTCCCAGCCAGCCTCGGTTTAATCTCAACTTTTAACATCTGTGGAGATGCAAACATTTTTAATGTCACCCCTCAGAGGTGGTGAGTGTGAATATTACGAATCGGAGAGAAGACCATTAGGATTTACTACTGGACGGCTGGAGCTTTAAATGCTTCATAAAATTTAACTCTATGAAATATGCATGCGTTTGCATTTTAATGTCCATGAATTGGCCTTTCCCTGATGTGTTAGGTCACCGCTTCTCCACTCAGGGCTTGAGTGATTTCAAGCTGGTGTTTTGCAGCTAAGAATTCAGATAATATCTAACATTATGGCGCTGAACTTCTTTTACTTAATAGGTATAAAAGCTTTACAAGAAATGGAGGTACTGACATTTTTCCACTACCTATGTTATTGTGTTGTTAAATGGTTTTATCATACTTGACATGCTGTGTACTGAACACATGCAAGGGCGCACTTAAGACAGTAGGCACATTGTAAACAAAGAGCAGTAAGCTTTAATGATGGCTTATAAGTAGTGGCTACTTTTGATATAATATTGGCAAAGTTTTCTGTCCCTGGTGCCATTCTTCTGCTTGGGTCCCACTAACAAAAAAGACAAACCAGCCTCAAAAACTGAACCAAAAGAGTTTTCTATTGCGTATTTACAATACAAAACTGGAAGAGGCGCTGCATATGGTCTGCACAGAGAACCATATAATTCAGCAGTAAATTAAAGGGATATTTTTGTCTTTCTTTTTTGGCTTCCATTTTACAATCTCTCATTTAAATTCTAAAAAACTTTGACTTTTGGCACATTGAACAGACATCTGTCATGTACAATTTAAGATGTGTGAGACATCAGATCCATTTTTTAACGTTTTTAATGTATCCTATAAGCTACAGAATAATTATTTTTACCAAATGGCCTTCCATCATGGATAGAGGTGATGGAAAGCAGAGGGATGAACTCACCTGGTGCGTCAGAACTGTGACTTAAGATATTGTAGTACACAAATTCCTTATTTCTAAGAAAATATATTAAAGTGTATAAAATCGTATGGCAGACTACAAATACAAGCTAAGGTTGGAGCAACATTTTTTTAGAAAACATGAAGTTAGAACAACAATCAGACGTTTTTGTGTGATAGTCTGTAGAATGTGTTGGTGGAACAGCACGGAGAATGATTTGAAAATATGTAAAAAAATGTAAATCAATTTAAAAGTTCTCAAAAAATAATACACTTTAAGTACACATGTGAAATATCTTCTTGCATCTGTGTGTAGCTTTACTCCATTACCTTACTGATACTGAAAATAGCTAACAATTTAATAAGTCAGAAACATAGTTCTATGTGAAGCCTAACAGCACTTCAACGTTATGCATTCACTGATTGGAAAATTGTATGAATTTGAGATTTCCAACAAGATGGTAGAAAGACTTCAAGGCCAATAGCATCTCTGGGGATTCATCAAGATTTTATAATAAAAAATAGGATAAGGTGCATATTTGACTAGTTTATATTTCTACAGCCTTCAGTGTAGTGACTTAGAGCTGCTCGTTTTGTTGCTGCTCCGCTTAGCATTTGATGGAGAAGCTAAAGAAGCTGGAGCTCCACTCTAAAATTATTAAACCTAATCATTCATTAACCTCAACTACTCTGATAGGAGGGTAAACCTAACGCTTGATTACATTCTGCGTGCGTGCGTTTGTGTGTTTGCATGTGGTAGTGTCATTTTTTACGTATATTGACTCAACGTAACCACTGAAGATGCTTAAGTCACTGCTCATCTTTATTTTGTTTATTTATTATTTACTCTGCATAGTCTCCATGACTGTGTGTGAGCAGGCATGTGCTGCGGAGAAGGTTTGTCATTCATTACAGTGGAATACAATCAGAGCTAAACTAGCCATGGCGGCCTGACTCTTTATAAGATGAAGGTTTATTCAAAATCTCACACTGCCTCATTCCCAATCCACTCACTGCCATATGCATACAGTAATTACACGAGTGAGGAGGAGGAGAAGGTTAGTGAGCTGCTCCTGTGTGCGGGTGTGTGTGTGTGCGCGAGAGAGAGAGTATGAGAGAGTGCATGTGCAAGCTTGTGTGTAAAATTATTTTTCATTCCATGTTTCGCCTGAGTTCTGCCTCTATAACTGAGGATCTAATCAATCTGCCGGCTATTAAGTTTGTTAATTGATAATGCATACTAATTAGGCCTGGCACCGTTGCCACAGCGACCACGAGAAGGTGATTGTAGGCAGAAGTCCAAATGGACTTTTAAAAGCAGAGAGCATGAGGTGGGAGCCATCTTGCCAGCATATACAGAGCACAAGTGTGCTTATTGCTCTCAGACATGCAGGTACAGTAACTGGCACGATGACGATTGGACTTCAGAACCAAAACGTGTTGGATTCTAAATCTCCATGTCAAAAATACATACAATATGCAAAAGACGTGCTTTGTTTACAGCTTCTAGCATTTGGTATAAAATCTGGATTTTACGTTATAGGGACAAAGATACGGTGGCCAACAGGTGCAAATGCGCAGCAACAGAGAAGACATGCAAACAAATGAAATGCAGCAAACAAAAAAAGACACAAACAAAAAGCAAATAAAATGCAGCAAACAAAAAAAGAAATGCAAACAAAAAGGCAAATGCAGCAAACAAATAAGAGATGCAAACAAAAACAGAGATGTAAACAAAAAGAGACAAAAAAGCGAATGAAATGCAGCAAACAAAAAAAGAGACACAAACAAAAAGCAAATAAAATGCAGCAAACAAAAGAAGAAACGCAAACAAAAAGGCAAATGCAGCAAACAAATAAGAGATGCAAACAAAAAGCAAATAAAATGCAGCAAACAAAAAGAGATGCAAACAAAAAAAGAGAGGCAAAAAAGAGAGGCAAACAAAAAAGAATACAACCACAAATAAAATGCAGCAAACAAAAGAAAAGATGCAAACAAAAAGTGCCAAAAACGGAAGTGCTCCAGACCACTAGAGGGAGTCGAACAAAAACAGCTGTGTCCAAATGTAGGGTCTGCATCCTTTAAAACGGGTGTTCAGAAAAGCAGCAATGGCGGCAAAATTACTTGTGCTGTATAACACTTAAAATTACACAAAATTATTTTTTACAAAGATTTTAGGCGATAATGTAGACGTGTAGATCTGAAATATCTGCTCAGTTCAACAGTAAATCACTTAATTACAATACTGCTCCGACGTTTTCGGAGATGTCTGCTGCCGCTGCATTAACAGCCAGCTCCCCTCGCCTGCTGTCAGCTGGCCGGGCGCTCCAGGTTCGGTACACCGAGAGAGAACTCATGTCTCCCGGTAAATCGTTTTAAAAACTCCTGCTAGACCGGGCCGCTCTCGTCTTATCAATACATATTTATATAAATATAAACATAAATAAATAATGATTAATACTGAATAATATTAGGCTATACATGTTTAGCACACGCACACACACACACAGGTTTTTTCATGTTTTCCAGCCGACGAGTTCTAGTTTAAGAGTGATTGGGTCCAAAATCAGATGCGAGATTCATCCGTGCTGTGCAGTGAATCTGTCTCTCCTTAAAGACATTTATTTCTCCCTTCTTCCTCACATCGTCTTAGGGAAACCTTCAAAATAAAAACGGGAGATTTGGGAGGTATCTTATTTGTCAGAGTGAAATCAATAAATAATAGCCATCTGGTGAATGTTATAACATGTAATATTATGATTTTTATCATATATATTATATTGTTTCATTTCTATAGTAGGCTCTTGTATCAGATAAATGTTAGAGAATAAACTTTTTAAGATAATCTCTGTTAGCTTTCAGGGCGGGGGCTGAACACCAAGCACTATAGCGCTATACCAGCTAGCATTAGCTGGTATTTCGCCGGTGGACATAAATACAGTAAAGTAATATTCTAATCACAAAATATACACAATATTATGTCCATCTTACTTGCGAAATGTTGTCTGTCCAGCCCTCACGTCAATAGTCCGTCGATCTTATCAACAATATCCTGCAGTGCTGAGGCATCTTCTGCTGTTTTGGTCGAGTAAAGCAGGAGGGACTTTTATTGTCTCTTTTTTTGTTTGCTTCATTTGCTTTTTGTTTGCGTCTCTTTTTTGTTTGCTTCATTTATTTTTTGTTTGCGTCTCTTTTTTTGTTTGCTTCATTTATTTTTTGTTTGTGTCTCTTTTTTTGTTTGCGTTTCTTTTTTGTTTGCTGCATTTTATTTGCTTTTTGTTTGTGTCTCTTTTTTTGTTTGCTGCATTTTATTTCTTTGCGTCTCTTTTTTGTTTGCATGTTTTCTCTGTTGCTGCGGATTTGCACCTGTCGGCCACCGTACAAGGACTTTTTTTTGTTGAGCAGCACATGCAAACGCTTTCTTTAAAATGTGATTTAATGCAAGTAATCTTTTATAGTGCAATTACGTTCTTGAAATGTGACAAGAGCCAGAGTTAAAACTAAAATGTTTTTAGACTTAAAGTAGTGGTTTTGACAGTTCTACAGTATTTGCAGATTAGGTATTATAAATACAGCAATGGTTTTATTTACAAAAAATACATTGAAAACGATTTCTACATTCATTTTAGCTAACAAACTAATTTACATTTGTGTACAGTTTTTATGTTTTGTCCCCCCGACCCCTTAACACAACAGCTCACGTTTTTATCACTTTTTACTGTGGTATCAAAATATTCACTGTTCAGGCTGTATTAATTAAATAAATGGAGGAATTCAATTTGGGGTCGGGAATTGAACCAATTACAGCTGCATAGAGGACTTCAGTCTCCATATACTGCACAGCTGTTCTACTACTGGGCCGTTTCCAAGAAAGTTTTCATTTAATTTCCTGTTATTCATGCGGGGAAATTGTAACAGTAAGGCACATTTCTCTCTAAGTTACTCTTAAAAATGGGAAAGACAGGAGAATTTTCAAGTAAGGTGTTGACCAACACAGGTTAATACACAGCAACAAAAAGTTAGCTACCCGTCCAAACATCAACACGAGCAATATTTAAAAATATAACAATAAAATAAGACTATTTGAGGACCCCGATTACGTCTTTATTAAAGGCAATAAAAAATAAACTGAAACTGAGATTGAAACTTTTATTGATTTTAGACATCAACATAAATAACCAATTACTTAATTACTAATTTATTAACTTAGTGAAAGTGTTTTTGTAACAAATACATACTCACAGTTGAAATCAAGAAAACAAGTAATCAAGAAAACAAGATCAATATCTGAATAAGAAAATTTAATTGTTTTGTAAAAGATAAACATTTGTTATAACCTCAACATGTTGATGTAAAAAAATTACACATCACAAAATCCAGAAGCATGAGTGTTTAGTTGGAGGTTCTTCAACAGTTTTTCCAGCTCATGACCTTTAATTTGTTAGGTCATCATTTCAGTCAATAAAGCTTGGGCACAAAAACATACACACACATGCTTGTGCACCCAAACCATTTGTCACCCACCCAGGACCCACGACATTATCTCTGTGCCTTCAAGGTCAACAAGATGCAGCAGAAAATATGAAGTCAGAAGATCTGCGAGGTTTGATCTCTTTCTTCCGTTTTGTGTGTCCTGTGAAATTCAATGAAAAAAAAAGAAAAAAAAATGTTGACCTTTTTATATCAGTGATTATGAAAACATTTCCTCAGGTCGTGTTTGACAGGATTTTTCTTTATTCTATATGTATCTTCAGCAGGATGTTATCCAAGCATGCTCTTTAAAAAAAAATACGCCTGACACTGAAGCTCAGAAGCTCCCCTCAGCATGCGTGTGTGTTTTCAGTCTGCGCGCAGTCCGGAGTGAGTGTAATGGTAGTTTCCACGTGCCTGTTTGTAATCTGCCTGGAAGTTATTTTGCACATGAGGATACCACCCTCATTAGCTCATGATGAAGAGCTCAGTAGATGGTCATATCACTGATTTCTCCTGCCCGATTTATCTGTGTGACTGATCGTGTTGCTCGCGCAAGCCAATTTCTCATCAAACTGTTTTGTCTTTGACAGCTTGGAATTCATAAATAGAGCAAACATTTTCAGGAAGAGGGGAAAAAAAAAACCTCTGAGTCATGCATATGGTACGAGTTCTTCCTTTTAGGACCGTCTAACATCTTTGTTAAATCAAAGCATTTTGTGCTCGCTTCACACTTTCTCAAAACTCACAGCTTTTCCTCTTTTCCACCTTCCTTTGCAACGTGTCTCCCCACATGCGCATGCTTTGTGCATTTTTGTGTGGTCACTGAGCACACGGCTGCTTGCACGTGTTTATTTGTTTCTCTGGAAGCATTGCATGCATGTGTGTGTGTGTGTGTGTGTGTGTGTCTGCATGTTGTGCGCGCATGCACGCCCGTGTTCGTGCGTGTGGCAGAGCAGCCAGCTGGGTTGGAGGGGTAATAAAGAAGGAGAATCAATAGGCCATGCAGTAGAGCCAAGGTGCTGCCATTTATCACACCGCCTCTCTGACTTCCATCATTCATCATGCCCAATGAGGCAGCAAATAGGAAAATGACTATTTGTATCAAACACATCTGCACTCATCCACTGAGGTATTTTATTCCCATTAACTCAAAGAGTAGAATACGCCAGTTTCAGCTGCTGCTGCTGTTGTTGCTGCTGCTGCTGTGTTTGTGTGTGTGTGTGTGTGTGTGAGATTCTATTTGTTCAGGCTTGTAGTTGTAGATTTGTTGGGAATACATTCATGGCTGCTGTTGTTTTTTCCCTTGGAAAAAAAAAAAGAAAAAAAAAAAAGAAGTGTGCCGTGAGCCCTTCAATCCCCGAGCCGATGTGTTTAGTCTGCATCTTCCTCTCTTTCTCTCCCCTGACCATCTCCCTCCTTTCCTTTTACTCATATTCATTCTTGTAGCAAAATCTTCCTCTTTGTGAACCTTCGGAGTGATGGGGCGAATAATATCACGGCTCGAAGAAGCCATTACATTAAGCTTGCCTTTCATTTTCACCTATAAATTAGCCCCGGCGCTGGTCTGCCCAGGAGTTGAGGTGTATATCTGTATGTGTGCATAGCCTGGAGGGCTGTGGGGTGTAGAGGGGTGGACGGTGGTCATTATGGTCTAATATCCCATGAAATGGTGAAATTATTATGCAGCCGATTTTATGAGCTCCCAGTGAATATTAAAGGATATTTTCTGTGACGTCCAGGCTATAAATCACTGTGATTGTTTGTTTTTCTTCTCCTTTTTAACAAAGTTATTTAGAGTTTTTGTTGTCACTCTCAATCTAGATTTTGTATTTTTTTAAGCTATGAATAAGTCGCCTTCTGATGTCCTAAATAAACAAACTACTGTTTTACTCAAGACTGAGAAACGATTAGAGGAGCAATCTTTATTAGATCTTCAGGAATTTGGGGGTAAACTGAAATCAAGCTTGTTTTGAACAATGTTTGTTGACTGAGGTATAAAAATACAAATAATTCAGTTGGCATTTTCCACCAGAAAGTGTATTTTTTTCTTTGATGTTTGCTGTTATTGTTTTGTGGCTAAAATAAGAAGCAAGATTTACTTTAAATATCTATACAATAAAATAAAAATGAATTAATTACACATATTGTGGTTAATTTTTCATTACTGTATTTTTTTTTAAAAACTTGTACATGCCATCCTTGATTTTAGTCAATTCCGGTTTATTTTTAAAATCTACCAGTATGAGTTTTTTTTTTATTTTACTTAATAAGAATGTTTTCAGTGAATGTGAGATTTTTCCAAAGTTGCAGCTCTGTCTTTCTCTGCAATGTGCATCACTAAAAATCTATAAAATAAATTCTTCCAGAATACGGGAAATAGGTTTCTGTCTAAATAAACTGTAGATAAAAAAGAAAATGCTGCATACCTAACTTTCACTTTTAAAAGTATGTAATATCTCACAGACACTTGGCTTCTTTTGCACATATGAAAACGTAGTTTTTTCAATATGTCAATTTATTTAATTTGTTCCGACATCAATGTTGAAACAAGTAATTCATTCATTGTAGCCATACAGGGGTCGCAAAGTGTTTTTTTGAGGGATTAGCTGTATCACACCGTAAGCATGAGGGAGGCGTTGGCGCTACAAAGTTCTAAACTTAAACTTCACAACTTGCTGTTGTTTCAACTCAACATGACTTTGGAATTCACATTTTTTCATTTGCATCTTATTTTATGCCTATAATAGTAGAAGATCCTTTCCTCTGTGTGAGATTTCTGAAAGACAATTAAGATTTTCTAATTCAGCATGTTCCACGGCAGAATGGGATTCATCAGAAATGTAAAACAGAGCAACTTTATTGCAATGTGTTCAGCTTTTTTATATTTGCTGATGTCTAACTGTAAACCATTTTAATCTCATTGACTTTCTAAAAGCTTCAGTCTTTTTGTTTCCTCTGACTTTATTTTTGAATAACTCACTGATACTGAAAACAACTAACTAATCACTTTCTTGCTTTAACAGTCAGTGCGTCCTGGCAGCACTTATGTGAGGTGCATTCAATGAATGAAATAAAAATTGGATTTTTGTTCTGGTTTGTTAGTGATCACAGCAGGTCAGATGTAAATTGCCCAGTTTGAGTCACCATCCAATTCCGTTTGGCACATCTAAACCATTAGGCACATATCTGGCTTTTTGCTAAATTAATTTAGATTGTGAAGGTTGCTGACCCTACATTTAGATACTTAAATTGATCTAAAAAATACATTTAAGTTTTGTTACTAGCGTTTATCCTTCCAGTTTAAGATAACTTGGTGTTTTCACCGACTTTAATGTAAAACAACAAAAAAAAGCTAAACTGCTTACAGCTTTTCTCCAAAAGCATCAAAACAAATTCAAATACAGACAAATAAACATGTTCTTATTCAAGTGTAATAACTGAATCTGAAGCGTTTTTGAGTCTGTGAAGGTTACAACAGAGACACTAGCGTTTCCACTTGAGCACACTTGGCATGGCAGGATAAGATACGATCTTCTTTTCTGTGGATTTGAAGGAGAATGTAATCCACCAAGGTCATTTAACACATCTATCTCCCAGACATTCATCAGGGCTCTTAGCATCCCTCTTTACTGCTCTGATATACGGCTCTCAGTGGGATGAAGCCCTTACATGAGGACACACTCCACCATCAGGGAATCCTGCTATCTGTATCCGGAAAATCCTAATATAGTTTTTACACTTTTAGCAACGTAACGGCTAAAAAGCATGTTCACTGTCACAAGAAAAATGGAGTTTCCTTCTTTTTCTACTTGAACTGCTGGAGCTGGACTGCTGTGTAAGAGACAAATAGGGTTAACATCATTACCTGCTCACAGCCTCATAATCATTACTGATTGGACAAATTCCTAAAATTACCTACTTTATTACCAATTACATAGAACACTTAGCTTTCTCAATATCAATCAGTGCACTGTGATAATGCATAATTAGGTATTAAAGACCAATCCGGATGAATTATCTAATATAAACCTAATGACAAAATCAAAAGCTTCTTAATAAAACTCATACAGCCATACTGTTTGCTATCTGACACAAAATGGAAAAGATAAGCGTGACTCTTCTGCCAGTGCTTGTTAAGCGTGGAGGCAGACAGTAAATCCCCTTTACCTACATTTCATCCCAAATGGATCTAGTTGCATCAATATTGTGCTCTTGAGAGACTGAGTATATGTTTAGCATGTTTTTATGCAATTCTATTAACAGTGCATGAACTGCTGCACTATCTGTAACACTCTGCCTTTGACGTGTGACCGGGCCTCGCACACACACACACACACACACACACACACACACGCACACACACGCACACCAGCTCTGCTTCCTCCGCTGGGATCTGCAGCAAAGTCACCCACCACAAGGGGATGGCTTTCAGATTCATAAAATTCATAGAATTCTTCACAAATGGATGAACACAATTTCCTCCCCCCAATTCCCTCATTATGCAAATATGCAAAATATCAAATCTAGACCAATTAGGGACAGCCACGGCTTTAAATTTAGCGGTTTAAGCCGTAATTGCAGAAACCCTCAAATAATTATGCAGCTAATTGGGAATATTTGTGACAGATACAACAAATTCTCCTCGCAAATTACATTTCATCCATGGAAACCCTGCGCTCCGGTGAAATCCCATTCAGGTCCAATTTCTCTTACATAATGAAAGGAACAGAAAACTTGTTATCACATTTGAGCACTATGCTGCTCTGTAATGTGGAATGATCAAATAAATTAAACTGAAATTCATACATATTTCTCTAATATCTTCCAAAGGCACTTTATTTGTATAGGAAATAACGGCGGGTCTATCAAGTATGAACCATAACACGCAGTAATAGCACAGGGGAGCTCAGGAGAGGCAACGTGCAAACTGCATAAGGGGCAATCTTTTTACCTTTTCACCTCCAAAACTTCAACACCTTTACATGTTGGAAGCTTAGCTGAAGTTTCTGCACTGACAAACAGCTGAATTTTACCCAGAAAAAACTGAAAAACTATTTGTTTATTTAGGTTTTGAAAAGAAAGTATAAAAGTTTAACCAGCTAAATAACACTTTAATAAATCATTTGAGTTCAAAAACACTTTTAAAATGTTAAAATATTAATTTTGACTAACTTAGAAAAATCCTCACTTAATATCATGTTTATTTTTGCTCTTTTGGTGCAATAAATAATTTATAGCAATATTTCTTATCATGAATTCATTTATTCTTGTTTTCTTAGAAATGTACAGTTGAGGCCTGTTTATTCATAAGTACAGCCTGGAAGATTTTATCAATGTGTTTCTTCTGACTTAAGCATTATAATTTAGAAGCAGCCCAGTCCAAGTCCTGACCTGAAACTAACAGAGTATATAGCCAGGGAGCTGAAGATTAGGGTTATGGCACGGAGGCCTTCCTACATCATTCTACACCAGTGGAAACATGAAAAATTATTTTAAAATATTTTTTTATTTGATGTAATGACAATAAATATTGTTCAATTGACAGCTTGGAAGCATAGAAATATTGTTTTAAGTTCCATTTGGAATAAAAAGTAAATAAGATATCGAAGATATCCATCTCATTTCTTACCAGAAAAAAACTTCTTGGCTGGATGAAAATACTTTTGAATCTAAATCTGGCAGGACTTTGAATAATTTGGGGCTTAACTGTAGACTCACTCATTCATCGTTCTGTTCTGACACTTCTTCTTTTCTTTTTCTTTTTTTTTTTTTTACACCACCCCAAAACCATTAGTTGTCCTCAACTGGCCTCGGTTTTGAAAACTTACACTGCCCCACTACATTTGCAAACCACTATTGTTGACTGAAATTAAAATAATTCTTGAATCTCTTTGGGACGAATCGTCCCAATGGGCCTCTCTTCCAAGGTCATTAGGCCATGCATGGACTCATGGATAACCTGTTGCTCCTGGAAATGCTCAGGCAATAAACGCCTGGAGGTGAAACTGGAGCCACTCTATGTAAACAGGGAATCCACCTGTGAAACGGAGCAGCCTCTATTCTTCACATATCTCCATAAATGTGATTGACCCTTATATCTCCATCTCTCTGTCCCTGCACTTTGTAAAAGGACCAGACAGATACAAAGACAGTCAGTGTTGTGTCCAGATGAGGGACGGGGGTGGACACTGATGATATTTGGGTGGCAAATCAAAACCTAAAGACTGTAGCAGACTTTCTGAAATGTTGTTCAGGGATGTTGCTTTGGTAAAACCTGAAAGTAATATTTGATTTAGAAAAAAATAAATCTTGATCCTAATGAAACATTTTAGTTTATTATGTTTTCAAGTTCCTGTTTTCCAAATATCAGCTAACTGAACATGTTGGTTAGAACGTGATGCAACCTGTGAAAAATTACTTCAGATTTTTTTGCCTTCAGTATAAGAGCCTGGTACCATTTTAGGGCGGTGTCAGGAGTGACATTCAAAAGGTCAAACTCTGAAGTGTGTGACCATTGTCCCCGTTGGTCCTCTCCTCATGGCTCCATTGGCATCTGTAGATAAATTTAAAGAAGAAAGTCACTTTTTGGATTTGGTTTATTTGTGCACATTCTAATTTTATGACATTTTAGCAAAGTTATTTTAGCTTCAGTTCTCTGTTAATTGCAGTTGCAGAAAATAACTAGGAGAAAAATCAAACTTTTTTCTATTTTCAAAGGTATTGCTGAGAATATTTCTGGGTGCAGAAAGCACAGATGGAAACTTAAACAGGGCCTCTGCAGATGGTGAGCTATGAGCAGTTGACCGCAGATTGGCTACCCTAGCAGATAGCCCGACTAATGAACCAATCTTTTTCAGCATGCATCAGCTTGCAACAGAGCAAAACGACAATAAAGTGTAGTATTTGATGCAAAATTAACACAAGCTGCTACCTAGAAGTTGTGTAATCTACATAAAATTTGTTGAAGGTTATGTTTGTTTGTTTTTCTTGAAAGCAATTTTTATCATATGCAGTTTTTTTTTTTCATTTTTGTGTAAATAACATGCAACTGTGGAAATACTAAACATTTTATAGGATCATAGAAATGCATTGTACATATATACTTGTGTGTTTCATGAGAGAACAAAGTGTTGGAATCAGGTGAACCCCGCAGAGGGAAATCGAGGTGTCCATCAAATTGAAACGGCACGTCACCCTTCCTTCGCTCCTTCCCACAACAACGCGGTCTATTTTTGTGTGTGCAGATGAGTAAGCAGCTGACCCAGAGCTCTGTGTCTCCTGCCCAGTCGCTCTCACTAAATCCGGAGCCATTTATGCTGTGATTTTTCTGGACACGACCGTCACTGACCGGATAGACGAGGCTAATATCAGCTGCGGGCGCACTGCCTGGCAGCTTGGCAGAGCCGCTGGTGCAAAACAGCGCACGATTGAACCGCGCTGCTTTTGTTCCGCCACAGACACATCAGAGAGAAGAAATGCACATGATCTTATCAAACAATAGACACAACACATCTCCACAATAATCACTAAAGCTGTTCAGTTATTATTGGCTACAGATTTCTCCGTTTATATTTTGGCTTTTTATGGTACGCAACTTAGTCATCTGGCAATGGGCGTCTGTATTTTCTTGAATTATGATAATGAATTATCTGTAATTAATTCAATAGTGACTTAGTATTTCATCCTATTCCATTTATTTGAGCTATAAGACCCGTTCGGACACTTGACAAATAATGCAGACTATGGTCACAGATCTTCTAAACTGGTTCATATCATCTATTGGAATCAGATTTAAGACAATTACTTAAATCGTTTGCTGCCAAAAATGGCAAAGCAAATGTTTCAAAGGTGAGTGTGAAACCTTCCTTGGCAGGTGGCTCCACGTACCAAAAGGTCTGGTACGAAACGACCAAAACTACAAATGAGCCCTGTGGTGCCACGTGTTGCTTTGTTGGCTTGTTTTCACTCCACTTTTTCCAAACATCTAATTAATCAACATGGCAGCTTTGAAACAATCGACAAAAATATGAATGTAAGTGGCGTCTGCAGCTCCGTGCACATTTGAAGGGATATGTGCAGGCGCAGATCTGTGCGCACAAAACCATTCGGTTTTGAGACGGCGTGTGCATGTGTGTATGTCCTCTCTAATGCCCTGTTAATTGCCTGACAGTGTTCCTACACACACCTCTACTAATGTTCCATTTGCTATTCAGCCTACGGCCTGCCTTTCTCCTGCCTCTCCTCTTCGCTCTCTCTTCAGCACGGCTTGTCCCGTTGCAGTGGCACCATCGTTCACAGATGGGCTCACCTCAACAGGCAGAACCGTGGTGAGCCTATTGTGTGCAATATCTAGATTTAAGCGAGCGTCAACCGTGCTGGTCATGTTGCGTCAGCACCTCGGACAGCGCCTAATGCCTCCATTCGGTTGCTGAAATCCCTCCTCGTCCCCGAGTCTTGTGGAATCGGAGCATCTTTTCTGACAGACGTCCCCTATAAGTCTCTTTTCTCTCCGAGCGTGCCGCCACTTTCATTACACACCCTGATTAAATCGTAGATTAGCCAGCAGTGGCCCTGCGCACTCCACACCAGCCGCTCGCTCAATATCAATTAGCGGCTGCGCAAAAAGCGGCGTGTCTACCAGTGACCCACCGTCTGTAAGCTTCCATCATTGGCAGTTCTCTCATTTTTAAAATACTAAAGAGGAATGCAGTCATAAAATGTAGACAAAATGGGGGGGAAGAAAAAAAGGGCAAAATTAGATGAGATGCAACGGAATGCAGCGAAATAATTCCATGCAGTTGGACAGGTTTATTTTACCCGATCATTTTATGGATGACTATTTCTTGGCTTAGCTCAAAAGTTTAAATCAAAAGGCAAAATAAAGGGGAAAAAATGGCGTTTTAGTCCAGACAGTTCAGTCTTTTCTTTGTGGGACTCAGGGTGGAAATAATGAACAGTACATGGACACAGAATGAAAAGCCTTTCAACCCAGCAACAATAGGTCGTTCCAGCTTAGACAGAATTAATTTACATTTCTCCTCTTCTCTGACCTCCCTGTCTAGGTAGAAATGAGGCTAATAGTCACTGATTTCATTTATTGACCACATTAGTGAAGATATTTCTGTCCCACCTCAGTTTAATCACGACTCTGCTTGCAGAATTTTCCAGAATTTTCTTGTACTGTCCTTTAAAAAGCATCTTCAGTATAATTATTGGTATGCAAACACTGGTGCAGCAGTAATTATTGTTCTCGATAAATTCCTTTAGATTTTGTTATTTCCGGCGTTAAGATGTAAAAAAAAAAAAAAAGGCGCAACTTAAAGGCTATATAATCTATCAGGTGGATAAACTGTATGGACTGGCAAATTTGCATAATTTAACATACTTCTTGCCCCAAATATGTTTGTTGTAATTTTTTTTAAAAACATTTTGATAATTAAACAAAAAAGACATTTTTGCGGCTTTGCCCCAGAATAGCCTGTAGATGGCATCTGATTACAAGGATTACTCTGTAATTCATACCATAGAAAATGCTGAACTGTGATTCTTTATGATCCTTATTTATTGCAAGTATTAACTTTAAAAGACAAAAACATGTAAAAGATTCTAAGACTTCAGCTTATTGAAGGACGTGTTTCTGTGAAGCTCCGCTTTTCCATCTTGCAGTCAATGTAAAAGTTTCACATTTTACACAGTCATGAAGAAGATTAGAAAACTCTAGGAAGATAAAAAAAATAGGATTTGATTTTTATTGGGAGCATCATAGACATTCTCTTGACTGAAATAATAGCTAAGACATAATTATTTTCCTTGTGCGTCTCTGTGCCGCCCCATGACAGACTAGTAACATGACTTTTGCCAACAATAATAAAAAAAACTATTGTTTTTAAATATAAATAAAATTATCGATGCTGATTTTAGCAGTTTCTCAGTTTTTTCATAGAAAAATTCCAGCTACAGAGTGATGTAGTGGAATTTCTTAAATTGACAGCAGTTATTAGGTTGAAAACTACATGTTTAACACGGTAGATATTTATTAAAATTTTGTTATCTTTTTTCAAAAGGTAACATAACATTTATGGCTCTAATTGAGTTTTATTTAGCAGGAATATGGACAAAAATGTCTCTTTAGACTGTAAAAGTAACAGACCCCTGATGTAAACAATAAGCTCAATCATGTCCTTGTTCTATACAAATATATTTCTATCTAAAAGTGGCAACATCAGAAATAGAAAGGCATTTCTTAAATTGAAACTAGTCCTTGGAGAATTTACTGCCATTTTTAGAATCCAGTTTTGTTTGAACTCCAATCTTTCTTCACATGGTCTCAGTTTTTTCTCAGGTCTTCAGTCTAAAAATGTCTTCTGTTCTTGTGAACAAATAATTAAACTATAAACACATCTATCTGAAGAAGATTTTTACAGAAATCCTGATTTTCATGTAGGTTTTTTTTTTGTAAACTTGAGGCTTGTCTTCATGTTTTTCATGTGCATTCTTTCTGAACAGTAACAGAATCTGCTGTAGCTCCAACAGTCACACTTTATGGTTTTTGGAGACTTCTTACATCTTGTTGTTTGTTTTTGGGATGATTTTAATGGGTCATCTAGACCCGGGCCCTATGGCAGCTCAGACAGTTTCACTGTCATTTCAAAAATCAGGAACAAACCTAACTAATGTCTTAGATTTAAACAGGAAAAAAAAAAAACACTGTAATAATGCTGACTTACCAAACCAAAGTTTCTAATCATGTGCACCTGATATGTATATTTTTAGTTATTTTAAGCAGAAATAAATGTGGGGGCTTCCAAATGTATTTTTCACCAGGTCTTTTTTGTTCCTTTACAGTATATTACTTGAATTTTAACCATAGCTAATAAGTATTGTGTCTAAACACACAGGTCGTGAATGGCTGACCTAATGTTTTCACCTGTCTGTTAGTAATTTATATTCTACCTTCACTGTACCAAAGACAAGCAAGTAAAGGCTGAAGTCAGTTTCTTGTTGCATTAACCTCAGTTGGGGTGTAAAATATTAACTTCCAGATTTTTTTTACAGTGTCAATAAAAAGGTTTTACACTTTTAACAACTGATTCACTACAATACACTACAATAAAACATACAATTTTAGGTCAATTTCTGAACAAATCATTGAATTTTATTTTGCAAAAAAGTTTAAAAGTAATTGACTACAGATTTTTTGTCACAGAAACCTCACATATTCTCATTTTGTGTGTCTATAATAAGCATGAAGTAAATACAGCGTGCTTCCCCAGAACAACCCCCACTGTCCACTAACAGACAGCTTGTCCAATTAAAAGTGGCCATCGATTATGGATAGCTACCTGCTGGCATATGAGGGAGACAATGTTGGATGCTATGCCACTGCCAATACAGGCTACAGTTCGCCATGTTACTAACCAGAGCTGACACCAGCATATTAGATGTGGACCGGGTTAATTCACCTGCAGTTGGCCTCTGTGTTGGCTCCACAGCACAGCGGTTTACCTGCCCGGTCTAAACGCTGATCATTAAGTTGCTTCCAGCAGCCATGATTGGTGCAGAGCGGCTCGCATCATTGATTGAAGAAGAAGGCTGATATTGCAGTTATTCCAGCTCTCATCCTGTCTCCCAGCGGTCCAGCCGGAAAGGGCAAAAATCTGACACACATTTAAGACCAAATCAGTTCGGTTCAAGTTCCAGTTCGTCCCGCTATTTGCAGATGTGGTTCTGGTTAGAAGTTCATAGCGGCTCATTATTGGCATGGATGTCATATCAACTGGAGGCTTTTTTTTTTCATTTATTTATTTTTAAAGATTTTTTTAAGTGTTTGTTGGGATTTTTGTGGATGGAATGACAATACAAGAAACAATTGTGCCCATGTTTCATTTTGTTGGCAATTTTCTCTAATTTACACACAAATACTGCATATAGGCTCAAACATTAAAAAAAAAACATATAAACACATTTCAGCTATCATGCAGCTTCTGGATGTTTTTGGAGCTGATAAAAACTGTAGAGCTAATGTACATTTGTTATCTTTCTGCTTGGACTTGGTTTAAAAGCATAGTTTTCATATTTTCAAGAAGTCTTATGACCCAGAATTTTAATTCTAGCTTACTTTAGGGTCCAGGGTCAGAAAAGGGGTAGCTAAACTCTGTGCAGACTCCACACATCCTTTATTTCCTCTAAAGTTCTCCATATTTATATGTCTATAAGCTGAGAGTGCATAAAAAAGGTCAAATTCCTTGGCCGGTAAAGCTTAATTAGATTTTGTTCCCATTCTAATCCTAGTTTTGATGTGAATTTTTGATCTTTAATATGTCAAAGTTTCGACTGTATACTTGTTAATTTCAGGAGAAGTTAAAGACTTTGGAGTCCTTCCTAATTATTCCGTCCATGTTGTGCAATGCACCTGTACCACGGGCAGTGGAAAAGCCCCACATCATGATGCTGTCACTACCATGCTTCACAGTTTGTATGATGATCTTTGGTGTGAAAGCCTCCTGTTGACCCATCCAAACATTTCTTTAGTGTATGTAAGCTTCTTACTGAAGCTGTGGTCAGTCTTCAGCTGATCTCGCATTGGAAATCATTTAAATGTGTCTGTGAGCTTCAGGATGGATTTAAAAATATCTAAAACTAAAACAGCAGGTTTTTAGTTAATAGCGTGAGGCTGTGAGGAAATGACAGCACCAATTTGTATGTCTGTGTGGGAATAAGGCCCGTAGCTCATACTTATCCCTTGTTATTGTGTGAGAAAGCCTCTGAACCTAATTCCATTTTTTCCCCCTCTTCTATTTTCCAGCAAGCTGCTTTTCCATTAACTTTGGGAAAACATGGTGGCAGGTTCATTTAAAAAGCCTGTGCCCCACCCTTCCTATAAGTGTCTGGGCTCCAGAAAATAAGAAATTAAGAGCATGCAGGGCCCCATTTCATCATGAGCCCAAACAGAGACAGTATACCCCCCCCTTCTCCCCAAATAGAGCTCCTGGAGGGCGGGACAGGGGAGCTTTACCTTAGCATATGTTAACTATTACAAGATGTCTTGATGGAACACAACCAAGTGACTGGTAATTGACACAAAATATGACAAAGTGTTTGAGTCTTTGTGTGGAAAGCGTCACGTATAATGTGACTGATTAATGGAAGATCGGCCTCACAGTCACTGAGCTGATTCTGTGAAAAATTACTTTTGTGTTGTCACTCCGACAAGCCCGACAGCCACGACCGGAAAAGACTATTAGCCGGAATCATTATCAATAGCCATATTTTCAAACTCTATTATGGCAATCAGGCTCGAATTTATTCAATAGATTTAGTTCATTTGGTTGTAATTGATAAATAATCAAAATTTATCAATGTACTTGCGCACATTTCACTAACAATCAGGGAAAACTGCCCCATTTACCAGCTGACTTGGTCCAAATTAGAGCTAAATTGATGATCAATTAATCTTGGGAGGGGTAGTGCGCCGTGTTTAGCAGGGTGGCGGCAGAAATGTGGCAGAGAGAGGAGGGAGGGAGGGGGAAGAGGAAAGGGAGATAAAGAGAATGGATGGATGGGAGAGTGTGGAGCTTTTGAAGTGAGAGACGAGCTGAACAGGCAGAGTGAGCAAAGCACTGAAAACACCAGAAAGCTGGGTTGTGGTCAGCAGCAGCAGCAGCAGCAGCAGTATGGTGTGTGCTACTGGGGTTTATTGTACTGGTTTCGTTGCTCTGCTTTCAAATTGCAGAGGTGACTTTTACCTGGACTCTCCTGGCTGTGAGTGAGTGAAGTATCAAGTCCGACTGAGCAAGGTCAAAGAGACTGATCCCATTTATTCTTTAATTTGCTGAGGCATTAAATTGCACAATGTGGCTTTGCTGCAGTTTCATAATTACCAGCACATGTTTCTAATTTCAAGCTACTCAGAGGCACTACTGACCCAAGTCCTCCCACTTTATCCTGAATTTCAGGGGCACAAAATGTGTGTGAGCAAGTTATTCTCAGCATATAATACCCCATAATTAATACAATTATTTCTAATCAGATCTTGTCCAGTAACATATTCCTGGTTTTGCTGTGTGGATAGAAATAGTTCACACATTAATATTAGATTGCTTTTTGATGCTGTTGTCTCTGTCATGTTATCAATGCGCTCTTGCAGGTTGCATTGTGAATTATGGTTTCTGTCACTTTGCACAGATTCCCATTGCCTTCAGTGATGCATTAAAGCTTTCTAATGATGGGCCTGCAGTAATAGACCCACTAATGACTGGACTTAAGCAAGAACATATTCTAACAGATGGAGCAGAGCTAGAGGGAAAGTCAAAGTGTCAGGGAGAAGAGGGTCTTCAATCTGTAAAAGCAATATAATATAATATAATACAATATAACATAATAACTAAGCCAAATAAATTAATCAATGGACATTTTAGATTTATATAGTTTTAATGAGGTTTGCACCTTAATTATTCAGTTTTACTGATATGCAAATGTTCACTTTAAGACTGTATTAATTACATGAATAAATCAAGTTTACTTATGCATATATTTGTCCAAATCTCTTCTCTATCTTTCTTCCAGTTATCCTGTTTTTACATTATCTTCAACTATTTATTGTGTCCCTCCCTGTTTTGCTATTTCCATCATTCTCATACAAAATGAAAATGCAAAACAACCAACAACAAAATACAATAAATCTGTTATTAGGACACAGGAGAAACTTTTAACTAACTATTTGCATAAATCTTACATAGAAGCTCCACACCTGAGGGATAATGTTTCTGTTCAAAGGTTAACATTGTGTCATGAAAACGTATAGGCCTTATGATGAGTAGGAATCAAGCTTTTACTCAAGGTTTACGGTAAAACCTCGGTAGCCAATAGGCTGTCACAACGGATTTGAAAGAAGGTTTGTTTTTGCAGCCTGGTTCAAGTCAGGCATTTTTCTAAAATATATGAGGAAAAGCTCCAATTTATTTTTCTTTTCTTTCTTTCTTTTTTGTTATCATGGATTTTGATTTGACTCAAGAACTTGTTTGAAGTCATGTACATAAATTAAACTGTCTGTAGCATGGATGTGTGGGACATTGTGCTTTGTTATATCTTCAGATTTCTTTTGTGCCTATATTAACCACGCTCAGCCTTTTATGCATTCTCGTTCCAGTACGCATATAGTTACTATAGCTTAGACTGGAAGAAGCAGTGATCATTATACTGCGTCAACTCAACTACATGAGGGTTGCTTGAATCAAACTCACATCAACTAATTAGAAGCAGATTGATAACAGGATAAAACCATCCCTTAAATAAGAATATTATTTTCTAATGGGGGTAAAAATTCCAACTCAAAAGTTAGAGGGGCCTTTTCATGTTTTTTAAATAAAAATAACACATTTTAACAGTAGTAAAAGTAACTGACAGTAAGGATTTTAAAGAAAAACAATTCATGATTTTCAAAATTGCACACTTGTGTGTTTTGCATCTAGAAACTGACCATTTATTCCATTCTTCTTTGAAAAGCTATGTTCATGTATTGTCAAAGAGTCTCAGCCATTCCTCTGTAGCTCCTGCTTTATGTTTAGGGTTTATGTCCAGTTGAGAGGCGAACCTTCTCCCTAACCCTCAAGGTTTTTTCAGCCTTCACAGGTTTTCCTCTTGTATTGCCCTGTATTTAGCTTCAACCACATTCTCAGCAACACTGACCAAGTACCATGCGGAAGAAAGCATACCTACAACATATTACCATATTACCGTTGCAAAATGTTTCATTTTGGTCTCATCTGACTAGATGACCACAGCACTCTCTTTCACATCTTTAGTCTGTCCTTCATATTGCTTATAAGCTGCTAACAAGGCTTCTTGTGGATTTAGTTAAAAATTAAATTGCCTCTCTTACACAGACCAGTTATGTGGAGTTGCTGACCAGAAGGTGTCTCGTTTTAAATATCTCCACAAGTTTATAGCTGACTTATCTGCTGTGGTCCTTCAGCTTCCTGATGCTGATGCTGTTCTCTAGCCAACATCTATATTGAACTTAAATTACACACATGCAGATTCAGTTAATAAAAACAAATCTTCTGAAAGATGATTTGAGTAAAAAAAAAAGTGCTTAGATGTGTGGCACATTTTTCAGATGTTTATTTGTTACGGACTTTGACAGTCATGTATCATTTTCCTTTCCCTTCACAACTATCTATTCCTTTTTTGTTCTGAAAAGCAATAGAATACACTGAAGTTTGACAATACTATCATGAAATGGTTAAAAATAATTTAAATAAGTTTGAGGTTGGCCTAATGGAAATTATCTGAGAGAGCAGAAAGAACACCCTTTAATCTCCTTCTCATTGGATTTTAAAATAATTATTTTCACGACACTAAACGTATTTTAAAGTGTTTTTCTTTACTTTTGAACTCAAGGCGATTGAATAGAAAGGTAAAACATAAAAACCAACTAAACTACGGAACATTTTTCTTGGGGGGGGGGGGGAACAACTCTTTGCAATCCGACTAAACTGATTTACATGTAACATTTTAAAGATCAAGGATCACAAGCTTTATTACACACAATTAAAACCAGAGCGTGACGTTTAAAAGCCTGACTTGTGTGACTGGGGCCCCTGCGGGCCCCCTGTTGGCTTGGTGGCCCTGAGCTGCTGTTTCGCTCTGATTATTTACAGATCATAATGTAATCTCTGTTTTTGAACTAAAAGAAATCGGTGATTTCTTTAAATTGGTGATTAGAAATCAAAAACTCATTTTGTTGATAGTTGATAGTTTCCGCCTTGCTTTCAGCTGCCCTGCGGGTTTATTGGCGCACCCTAAAGATAGACCATTTGCAGCGTGGGGTCACACATTGGCACCAGGTAATGAGACATTTTAAAGCTATACCGAGGACGCCGATATGTAAATGAGATCCATTGTGGCTTTCAGAGCTATTTTAATAACCCCCACAATCACCCCCCACTCCAAAATAAACTCCTGACGCCACCGCGCCACCTTTCTCCGTGACACCAGCCCCTTTTGTTTCATTAAGGAAATGGCTCTTCTTTGCTGATTATTTTATTTGATGCCGTGATTACCACTCTGTGCTCCGCATCAAGAAGGGAGCGGACACCAGGCGGAGGGCGGCCGGCCTAATTGGTGCATGAGATGCACCGGGTGGTGCGGCCCAGGCTGGGTGACCGAAGAGGAAAGCCTCTTTATGGACTTCAACTGTCTGTGTTTAGATCCAGCCGCAGTCGTTGCTCTGCTTTCTTATTCCTCTGACTGTCAAATCACCTGCACACAAAAAGAAAAAAAGAAAAGAAAAGAAAAGAAAAAAACTCGGTATGATTTGCTCCGCGTCCCGTCCCTGCAGATGGAAAATCGATTTTCCCTTTAGATTTGTATAACTGAGTGAATGCAGGTCCCTGCGAGGCGACGCGATGGGGCCCGAGCATAAGAAACAAGCAGCTTGCCTCCTGGCCCGCATGTTGCAATTTGGTTGTGGTGGAAAGAAACTGATCCTTGCAAACTACGTTTGTTTTTAGCCTGCAAAGGCCCATATGAGCAATGGATTTAACGCAGAGTGATTGCTAAAAAAAAATAAAAAAAAGGGTAGACACGGAATTCCTGATCTCTGAAATTGCTCTACAAAATTGCATTTGTTTTGGGCTTCTTTTTTTTTTTCTTTCCTTTTGGTGCGCTTCCATTAAAAGCGTCTCCTCGCGTGTAAACAGCCGTTCTGCACTCAGATGCGCCGCATTAACCCGAGAGGATCGTTCGTGAGCGTGTTTTTACTGGGGAAGATTGATGTGGTCCAGTTAGGGAGGCTGAGTGAGACATAGACCCATTTTAGGGGGTGGGGGGTTCCTCTTATAACAGCTTATATATTACAGTCTGAGGATCGGACACGCTAATGTTCACTCTACCGGCTGTTTTTGTTTTGTTTATCTAGACGTAACGGATTAATATCAATCTAAAAATTTTGGATTTGTTTATTATTTTATTTCTCTTTATTATATTATATGATATTATATGATATTATATGATATTATATTATATTATATTATATTATATGATATTATATTATATTATATTATATGACTACAACATAGTGACAATTATTATTTAAAATAACATACTATTTTATAATTGTGTGATAATACAAATGTGACGTTTCAAAAATAAACAAAGTGAACTCTGATTATGTAAAATTTCCTTACAAAATTGAAAAGAAAATGATTAATTGATCTGGATTTAAAACTGCATCAGTTAATATCCATTTCCTTACTACAGCTGAGTCGTTAAGGTAGAGTTTTACACATCCGCTCCCACATCAGTTCTCCTTATCCTGCACATCAAGCGTCGTCCAAAGCATACTGACCATGTCCCCCTGCCTCAGGCCCTCCACAACCTGAGGAGTTCCGCTCTCCTCTCTCTTTCCACCTGGTCTGCTACGTGTGGATCAAATGAAATCGAGCCTGTTCTGCTGCTGCTGCTTCTGCTGCTGCTGATTGCTTCTCCTGAACCTCCGGGAGCTCATCAGCCGCTCCTCCATCTCAGTGGACCCATGCGCCAACCCATTTCCTTAAGTTTTCACGCTGTTCCACGCATATGGGTTTATACTTCCCTGCGCCCCGAGGAGCAAAAAAAAAAAAAAATGATGAGCTGCCTGCATGTGGATCCTCGCTCGGACGCCTCCTTTGTTCGGCTGCAAAAAAAAAAAAAAAAAAAAAGCCCTATTTAGTCCCAGGCGGTGGTCTATTCACCAGTCTCCCCCCTGACATCTGCCAGAAGCCGCATCTGAAACAACCACCACCGCAGTCTGAAGCAGTGAGACCGGCGCAGATCGATGACTGTCCTGTTAATTGTATAATAGACCTACTCATGGACTTCTGCTAAAGGGGCACGGCCGTTTAGGCTCCTGCACGTCTGATTTTGTTTGGAGCAAACAGGCCTAAATACCTTTAATTGAACCCGAGTTGATAAAAAGTCGATGGGAGTTAAAGCGGCCGATCACTAACGGAGCTTAAATCCATCTGTTCTCGTTTATTTATTTATTTCCTCGATTTGTCTCCACAAATCACCTGCCACGGGGGGAAATGGGAGCTATATTTGTTTTGTTTGTGGTCCAAGGACGAGGGAGGGAAGTTGGACTCCAATGGGTAATGAGGGAGGGGGAGGGGGTGTTTTAAAAAGCTTAATTTTTTCTTAACGATTTATTTAGCTTGTTAGTTAGTTATTTTGGTTAGTACAAAAAAGAAAAAAAGAAAGACTTCGCCAAGCAGTGGTCAAAAATATTTGCCACGGGTTAAGTTTAAATTAAATTTCTGGGGTTTTTTGTTTGTTTTTCTTTTTATATGTATGTATATACTTATAAAAGCAACCACAGTTTCTAAATAATCAATGAGCCAGCTCTTTTAATCCGACATTTTCCTATCTGTGATTATCGAATGAGATTATATTTTGTCTTCCAAACTGGTCAAGCGTCACTGTGCTCCAGCAGAATAAAAGCCAGCTCTTCCATCTGTGCATCTCCAGCATTTTGCACAGGTTTCCATATGAGATTAAACACATTAAGATGTTAAATATTGAATAATTTCTGCAGGAAAAGCTAATAAATCAGAGGATGAAACGGCAGAAGATTGAATTGTACTAATTCTGTGGTCTGTGTCTGCATCCTAGCGTGCGTGCAGGTGTGTTTAAAAAAAAAAAAAACTAGTAGAAAAAAAGAGGAGGAGGAGGGGAATCACATCGGTGACATTTTCAAGCTCCCGCTCTGATTGGCTCCTATACGAGGAAGCTCACTGCTTCTTTCAACTAATAAGCGCCTCCCCGTCGCTCTAAAGGACATTATAATGCAAGGGACCTCCTTTTTTAACCACAAACTGAATTTTCGTTCATTTAGACGATATACTTTTTTAAATTGCCCCAAAGTTACGGGATTTTTTTCGGAGCGCCTTTCGCCCTGGAGCGATACGCGATGCTCTCTCACGCCGACCTCCTGGATGCTCGGCTCGGTGAGTTATCATCACTAAACTCCGGCCCGAAACTCCAGTGTAAGATTTCTACTTCTTATTTGATGTTGATGTGTTAGATAGTGAAGTTCATTTTGTGTCAATAATTAAATTTTTGTGATTTATTAGCTGATTCTAAAATGTTAAGAAATGTCAGATTTTGTTGTATTTATTCATTAGTTTTGAAATGTATCTTCAATTCACACAGTGCATGCATTTTTCTTGTCATTCTACTTGTCTTACTAAAAAGTAAGACATTTTCGTTGACTGAAAATCCTCCTCCTTATCATCCTCTCAGGGATGAAGGATGCTGCGGAGCTCCTCGGGCATAGAGAAGCTCTCAAGTGCCGACTGGGGGGTGGGGTTCCGGACCAGGGGCATCCGGGAGACATGGCCCCTGGTTCAGACTCTGTAGAGGGAACCACTCTCCTGCCGGGGGAAGATATCACCACCGTGGGGTCCAACTCTGCTGGCATGCCGGTAAACGGGAAACAGGAGCAGGAGAAGCAGCAACAGCAGCAGCAGCAGCAGCAGCCACAGCAGAGCTCCGGTCAGTCCGCCAGCCAGCAGAAACAGAAGCGGCACAGGACGCGCTTCACCCCGGCGCAACTCAACGAGCTGGAGCGCAGTTTCGCAAAGACCCATTACCCCGATATCTTTATGAGGGAGGAGCTGGCGCTAAGGATCGGCCTCACCGAGTCCAGAGTTCAGGTAAGCGATCAAGTTAGACCTGCTGTTCTTAGACACTGATGCCAGGTGGGCTTGAGCTTCTCTGAGACTGTTCAAAATTCAATTTTAATCACACCTGGGAGGCTTGTCGGATACGTTTTATTAGTTTTTCTTTATATATATATATATAAATGTTAGAAGTACTAAACTAAATTCGCGCCTTGGTGCTTCTTACTTTTGCTAAAACATATGAATCCTGGAATTAAAGGTGTGTTCATATGAATAGAGTAATATTTTCTAGTTCAGGTTTGTGGGCCATGAGATATCCGGCATTTTTAACGAAAGTCAAAAGAAATAATGTCTAAAAAAATACTAACGTGTGGTTCCACTTTAACAATAAATAAATAAATAAATAGTGACAGGCGTCAATTGTAACTACAAAGCGCACCTAAATTCCCCAATGCTCTGTCCAAGGTGCTGAAGTACTCTTCATCTACAGATAAGCGTGAAGTCCGCCCTTTACTGCAGTCAGACTCCTTCATTTTACTTTTACAGTCATGAAGCATGATGCTATGGCATTTGTGAAATGCCTTTAAGTAATCAAGCAAGTTATTTTATCAATAAAATTATGTTTTATTTTATTTTTTTGTTTGTTTTCCTGGTTTCATCCTTTAGAAATCACAATTTAATCTTTATTTCGTGATTATATTTTAGGTATTTTCGGTTTACATTTTTATTGGGTTTAATTAATGTAATTCTTTTAACCAAAATATCCCCATGAAAAATAAATAAATAAATAAATAATATTTAAGCTGGAGAGCGGTTTAAATTCAATAACGCATACAATACTTATTTTAAAGCTGGCATCCTAGAACATAAACCAGGCAACAAGAAAGCAAAACCATTACCAGCTAATTTCAGTTTTATTTATAACACTGAATGGATTATTAACCACTGATGTGAAATCCATGTAAATTATTCCTCTGAAAGCAATAAAAGCAGAATAATCATTAGTCACCTTTACAATCAATTCTTTATTCCACGCTGCGCAGATTGTCTTTGCGTCTCGGCTTTTGTTGGTAAACATTAGTGCTGACCGTGCAGGTGCAGACCCTAAGTGGGCGTGCTGGTCCCCACCTGCATGCCTTTGCACAGCCTCTCCTTTAAAATGCTCCATCAGCGACGTCTTAATAGGGACTCTCGAGAATATATTGTACTTTTTTTTTTTTTTTTTAATGAAATGAGAAATTGCATTTTCTTTCCCCCCTCGAGTGTAATGGGTTTGGGCGACGTTTCACGGCTGGCTGAGCGGAATGAGAGCGAGATTTCACTTTTTAATACGGCGGCATCGACTCGCGGCCCTGCGCGCGCATTAATCACACGCGAAGATGATGAAATCTTTAAAAAGCTCCGCGCCTGCTGCGCGTTCATTTCTTACTGAAAAGCTTTACCAAGCGGGTTTATGGAAGATGGGCATATTTTCTGTTTTGTTTGTTTCTTTAGTTGATTTTGTAAGGTGAAGCCATCCATGTGTGTTTAAAGTGTAACTTTTAAAAACGTTTTATTTTTTTTTATTTTTTTTAAATAAATAAATAAAATACAAAACAAACAAAAAAATCTCTTTCTGAAAAATCATTGCCATTAGAAATTAAATTAAATAAAATTAAATTAAATGTATGGAATTTTGCTTTGTATTAATTGGGATTCTGGATAATCTACACGGATTAGCCACAACAGTGCAAATTTAATTTAATTATTGACATTGTAATACAGTCTTTGCATGCAGATTAAGTGCCTTTCAAGTCACAATTTTCAGCTAATGCATTAGATAGATAGATAGATAGATAGATAGATAGATAGATAGATAGATAGATAGATAGATAGATAGATAGATAGATAGATAGATAGATAGATAGGCCTTTTTTCATTGATAGCCACGGATTAGTAATCAGCGGGGTGATAATTATTATATTTCTTTGTTAATCAAAATCAAGAACTCCCCCGTTGAGAATTGATAAACATATCAAACATATAGCATGTATTCTAAATTAACTCTTTATAGATTTAATAACACTTAAAACAATTTGATGTGTCTCTTGAAATTATCTTATTTTCAGTTTGAACCCAAATTGCCACCTCGATCGAGGAACCGGAAGCAATATTTTCTTTTAGGTCATGTTTTTTTCTCTCTCCCTCTCTGTTATTTTCTCAGTGTCTTTAACTGTGTACATTTTATTTATCTATTGTCCAGGTTTGGTTCCAGAACAGACGCGCTAAGTGGAAGAAAAGAAAGAAGACCACCAACGTGTTCCGCGCCCCAGGGACGCTGCTCCCGACGCCTGGCCTGCCGCAGTTCTCTGCAGCGGCCGCCATGGAGAACAGCCTGTGCTCGTTTCACGCCAACGACTCGCGCTGGGCCACCGGGATGCCCGGGGTCTCCCAGTTGCAGCTCCCGCCGGCCCTGGGTCGTCAGCCGGGCATGGCGCAGTCCCTCTCGCAGTGCAGCCTGGGTCCCGGTCCGCCGCCAAACTCAATGGGCCTCTCTAACGGCCTGTCCTCCAACGGCTCCGGCCTGCAGTCCCACCTCTACCAGACGCCTTTCCCGGGAATGTCGGCGTCCCTCTCCGGCCCCACGAACGTATCGGGCTCCCCGCAGCTGTGTAGCTCCCCGGACAGTGATATGTGGAGAGGGACAAGCATCGCGTCACTTAGGCGCAAAGCGCTGGAGCACACAGTGTCAATGAGTTTCACTTAGTGACTTTTCAGCTCACCTCATCCTGCTCCTCTCCCGACTTCTTGTCCCAGACCCGCCCTGCGCCTTTCTTCTGTTTTTACTCCTGCTACTTAGAAATGAGAGAACAGGATGGAGACGAACGAGACAAATGGACAAGATCGCGGGGAAATTGAGCTTGGAGTTCTTTATCTTGTTATTTCAAAGGGACTTTATCAACACTTAACAATAAATGCTATTGTATGATCACTAGAATATAGGTCTTAATTAATGAGAGCCAAACAATCCTTGTATTTACGTTTTCACTGAGTGTGTCTCTACGCACACTTTAATGTATCCAGGTGATGTTGTGTTTTGTCAAACAGGTATAAATCAGTCGGACCCCACTTCCACGGAGAGCCTTTTGAGCTGCGTCTCAGGCGTCCTCTGCGTGGGGGAATTTGGCCTTTTGATGAAGGGAGAAACGCCCCCCCGAAACACACCGACACCAGTGTCGGGATCAAATCAAATTAGCAAAACATAACGGTGTGAACAAAACGATGACCTCTCAGCTGGCCTATACTCTGTTTTAGGATGTTTTGTGTAGATAAAACATTCTTGCTGTACACGCTGGTCTTTTTGTGACATGTTTTAACTTATTGTATGTGCTATTATTACTTGACACATTTCTTAAATGTTTGATCTTACATCGGATTGCACCATATCGACGGGTTTGTACCAGTTTAAAAATGAACAAAACGAATAAAAGTACTTTTCAAGAATGTCGAAACAGGGAGGATGTGCGACTCTGTTCAATTTAACATCATTAACACGTGGCAGCATCATGCTGTGTTGGGTGCTTGTTTCCAGTATAGGCACCGGGAAGCTGAGAAGCTGCTCTCACAGTTGATTGTGCAGTCTGAGGTCATCGCTCAGAGACCTAGAGACGCTATTTTTTTGACAGTGTTTATGAGCTGACAGGGTTAAAGCAGTTATGAAGGATGACTGGTCTCATAGTGGCTCATAGCGGCGGTAAAGATGTCGGGCTCTGATGTGACGGTCATTGCTTTTAACCGTGACGGTCACCCTACTGAGGATATTGAATGGACTGTGGGTAAACATCCCCACGATACTAAGAATACACCATGATTCGCAAGGATGTGTACATTTAGATCAAAATCTTGGGCGAGCAACATACAACTGGCACAACTGGCTCAGTCCATTGCATCAAAATTGTTTTCTTATATTTGCGAGAGCTGCGAAACGAAAAATAAAAGTCGTTCAAGCCGTCCGTGCAGCTTCATGTGGGAGCAAGTTCTAGATTTACATTTATAAATGGCTCATTTTAGTAAAAATAAAAATATTGGTTTGTGATTTCAATAATGCAATTAGATTCAGATAGAGTAGTTTAAACCGTCGATAAAGATTATAAAGATTATTTTGAATTTAAAAAAACAGCAGGAAATGACGACTTTACGATTAAAGATAGACAGAATCATGCTAAAGTTCACCCATCCATCCATTTTCTTTACACCCTTGTCCCTTAGTGGGGTTAGGAGGGTTGCTGGTGCCAATCTCCAGCTGACGTTCCGGGCGAGAGGCGGGGTACATCCTGGACAGGTCACCAGTCTGTCGCAGGGATAAGCATGCATCAAAAATATAATTCAAAATGCATTTGCGATTCACGGGTTAATGATGTTAATTCTTTTATAGTAAGAAAGTAACATTTCCCTCATAGCTGAGGTGAGGTTCTGGAATAATTTATTTTATCAATTGTTTAAAATCATCATAAAGCAACAGCAAAAGTTCCGGTTACTATTTGTGAAAAAGACAGGTTGACAGATTTAAGAAATAGGAAAATAGTCAATAAAATAATGACTATATATATATATATATATATATATATATAAAGTCACTGAAAGGTCTGTGGATTTAAAATCATCGTCGGTTTTGTTGCAAACTACTTAAAATTAGTCTCATTTTTCTAATACGTAACTAGTCCTGTCGCGTTTATGAATAGTCTGAAAACAGTGAAAACAAACAAAAAATACGCTGATTAAAAAAAATAAAAAATAAAGTCTACTTCTGTATGATCATGTGACGTTCATATTTATTTATTTAGTTTTTTATTCTTTAAGTACTTTTTAAATAAAAAAAACATCTTACCCGCTCTTGCTTTAATTTCAAACGATCCTGATGAGACTCGGGAGCAGGCCTGAATGAGGTAAATAAAATTTTACTCCATTATGAGAAGCGGGCGGACCTCACTTTCTGTGTCAAAGAGCATAAGTGTCAACTTGAGCCTGAAAATCACAGCAGCTCAAATTAATCAGCGTGTTAACCTCATCTCGTCGCCGCAGCGCTGAGGCCAATTTATGGTCACGGGATGGTAATTGATGAGATATGGCATTACCATCAGCAGCCTCGCTGCCTGTAAACTTATAATTGGAGTTTCTGTAACAATGCAGGGAGGTTAAACAAAGGATTAATCATAATTAACGAAAGTAGTATTACTTTTTCCAAATTAAGCAGTTGGTGCCCACCTTTTCTATTAACATACAGTGGTTTGTAGTAATTTGCTCAAATATATACTAAGACAAGTCATAACCATAAATATTGATTTTTTTTTTCATGTGTTTATGTGACACATTGAGAAATATGTTGTTTCTGTGATATTGCACTTAGGTAAACTTTTAATCTTACATGAATAAATACGTATTTTTCCATTGTTTTCTATCTGCTTAGTTCAAAACCCGAGAATTGCGAGGCTACGAAAACATGTTTCACATCATCGTCAGTTCAAGTAACTTTTTATGCTCATTTAATTTCAGCGTTAATTGAAGTTAGAGTTCAAACCGTATCAGAAACTCAAAACTAATTTATCTCATCTTAATTTATTTATCGTGTCCTCTTTGCTGAAGCTTTCTGTGCTACCTCCATCGCTTATTTCTCTAATTGCATTTTTTTTTTTTAGCGGGGCCCGAGCGGGGCCCTTTTCCCTGAACAAGCATGCATTTACAAGATACAGTCCGACAGCTGACTGAACACTCAAACCCCGGCTCTGCTCTGACTGCCCCATCCAGACTAAAGCCTGTTGGCCAGGCTCTCTGTGTTTGGTTGTCTCTGCAGATCTGGAGAATCTAGTTCGAGGTTCCGACTCAGCCCAGCAGATCCGGCCCCATGCCGACTGCTGTGTCCTGGGCTGCAGTAACAGATGTGAAATCACATTACCCAAACGCTGCAATTAGTCTCACTCGCTCGCGGGTTAATGAGTTTGTGGAAATGTGCGACCCATTCCTCATTAGGCAATTTCTCATGCACTGATGAGAGAGGGAGAGAGATGTGGTTGCAGCAGTGGAAATGGCTGATGCCATAAGTTATCGTACCCCTTGGAATATATTGTCACATCATAACAGCAAACTTTGATGTATTTTAAATAATTGATATGGGACAAAGTTAGACACAAATAGATGCATGATTTTTTTTTTTTTATTCTAAATGGGGCAATTCAATAACTTTTATATTTAAACCCTTTTATGCTGGTGTAATGAAATAAAATCCAACTACATCAGTCATCCTCAGAAGTCATTTGTAAATAAATGTAGAGATAATTTGTGTATAATTTAATATGTAATTTATTAGTAGTATAAATACAACTATTTTGTGAAGCATTTATTAAACAAACAACATGGGGAAGACCAAGGAACACAACAAGTATAGATAAAGGTGTACAGCAATTTAAATCAGGGTTACGATATCAAACACTGGCTGTAAACGTTTCCTACAAGACTTTTTAATCCATCCTCAAAACTATAGTAAAAAAATAGTAAGAAACAGGTGCAAACCTACCAACATACCGCCATCCACCTAAACTGACAGACTGAGCAAGGAGAGGATTAATCAGAGAAGCAGCAAAGAGGCATCTGGTAACATTGGAGGAGCTACAGGGATCCACTGCTCGGCTGGGATAATTATTATTACTCCCAAAATCTCAACTATGTGGCACATGGGCACGAATAAAGTCAATGCTGAGAAAACAAACGTAAGACATCCTGTTACCAGTTTGCAACAAACTATCTAGGGGATACAGCAGGCATGTGGAATAGGGTGTTAGATAAAGGGCAACAGTGGGAAAAGAAAGTGGATGCTGCAAAATGATTTGTGTGAGGTTCTGCAAAAATGTTGACTCGGGTGGGCAAAAATACAAATGAATGGCACACTTTTAATATTTAAATGTCTCAAAAATGTACAAAAAAAAAAGTATAATTTCCTGATATTTCACAATATGCTCTACTTGAGTTGACCCATTGCATTATAAAATCCAATGAAAAGACACTGAAGTTTGATATGACATCAAAAATATGGAAAAGGCTCAAGGGGTATAAATTCTTTTGCAAGGCAATCTGCTGTAACACATTAGATATATGTAGTCATATTTAGTACAACAGAAAACGTGTTCCACTGAGGCTTGCTTGATAGATTACCGCAGAAGTATTCTGTCATGTTTCTGAATGTGGGAGGAAGTCAGAAAGAGTGTAGGCAGGGATTTGAACCCAGGATGTTTTTGCTGCAAAAAAAGGCAGCAGTACTATCAACTATTCCACAGTGCAGCCGTAAGCCCTCATGTCTACGCTAAAAAAATATTTTATTGATCTGATGTTATGTTAAAACCTTCTAAGAAATGAAACTGAGTTTTCATGTGCTGTAAGTGGAAAAACATTATAATAAACAAAAAAAGGGTTGAAAACATTAGATTGTGTTTAATTAATCTAATATATTAAAATTTAAATTAAGTTACTTATATATATATTTCTTATATTTATATTCAAAAATCTAAATTTTTTGAATGAGTTTGTAGTTTGGATGAGGTTTAAGTTAGTTTCTGCTGACAGCTTTCGAATGTGATACTGCTTGCTACAAATAAAATAAAATAAAAATATTCACATAGAATAACACAAGCTTGTCTCATTACAGACTGATTCACTCACAACAGTCTGGTGTTCCCTGCTGTGAGGCCACAGAGCCTCTTAGTGAATAGATAACCCCAAGGCAAAGCTCTGTCAGGACACAATGGAGGACAACTAAAATACTAATTAGCAATCAATTACTAGCATGTTTCTGTCCAGCACCTTTTATCTGGTTAGTTATAATGTAGGGCAGGCTACCACCACTCAACATACTCAACATTCAGACACAGACCACCTGCTGCTTACATTTGCTTTTACGTGAACATGTGTGCTATTTGTATTTTTATATTTCTGTCTGTGAGGCAGAGATGATTGCAGGGATGCAAAGGGTAACCTAGCGATGCAGGGTTTTTCACAGTGGAATGTAACCTCTCTCCTGTGGGAGATAAAGGTAGAAAAATCCTCAGAGCAATCCAATTTGAGCCATTAGAGGAAGTTGCTTTTCATGAAGTCTGCACCTAAGAGCACAAAGGATAGTTATTCATTAGCCTCATCTGTTGCAATCAGTCTCTAAACTCCTCTTTGTTGTATTCCATTGCTGCCGTTTAGTAGCGCGTTAGTTTGCACTATAAATGAAAGTACTATTAGTAAGCAGCACCGAAAAATGGCGGCATGCAAAAATGTTTACACCCTGTTAGCTTCTTTGCATTTTGTTTGATTACAGCTACAATGTCTATTGTAGTTTATTATTATTTTATGAGACAGGCCAAAACAAATGCAGCATAAAACAGAAAATGGAATGAAAACATGTTTGTCAAATAAATAATAATAATAATAATAATCTAAAAAGCGGGGGTATATGTATTCAAACCCCTTTATTCTGAAACCCTAAAAAAAATCCAAAGCAAACATTCCACTTGAGCGTAAATCCATCGCAGCATAAATGCATTCTGTGAAGGCCTGAGATGTTTGTTGGAGAGCATCATAGCACTAACAGCGTCGTGAAGACCAAGGAGCTCAGGAGACAGGCCACGGGTAAAGCTGTGGAGAAGTTTAAAATAAAATTAGGGAAATCAAGATTTTTATTTTTAAGCATTTCTCAAAGTGCAGACAATATAGCCCATCTGTATTTATAATCCATCATCTAAAAATGGACAGAATATGGTCAAATGCAAACCTCCCAAGACTAGGATGTCATCTAAACAGACAGGCTGGGCAAGAAGATAATTAAGCAGCTGCTAGGATCATGATCACTCGGGTAACAGCTGCAGAGATACAACACAGGAGAATCTGTTGAAGGGGCATCGTTTATTCATATACTTCCCAAATGTGACCTTTATGGAACTATAGCAAGATGGTATTGTTGAATGTAATTCCTTAAAAGTTATTTATGCCACCGCCCATGAAGGAGGCGCAGTAAACACGTGGAAGTGGGTGCTATTGTCAAACAAGAAGAAAACAGATTTTAAGTGCAATATATTTGCCTGAACACACCGTGGTGGAGGCAGCATTATGCTGTGGGATGTTTTTTTTTTTTTTTAGCAAGAACATGGAAGCTCATCAGAGTTGATATGATGGTGGGTTGATGTAAATGCAGGAGTATTTTGTATGAAAATCTGTGAGAGGCTGCCAAAGACTTGAGACTGAGACTGAATGTGCTTGAGTGAATGCTTTTGAAAACCCGAATTCACAATTTGCACCTATGGAAAAAAAACAAAAAAAACAAATAAATAACAAAGACTAAGTGTAATTTGTGCAAGTGTGTTGCTCATTATGCCAGCTCTAACTCAGTGTTTCTGTGACAAATACACACACACACACACACGCAAATACACACACACACACACACACACACACACACCCAGAATGTGACATCTGGGGGAAAGTGCGCAGAGAGAAGACCACGAGTGCCTCTCATGATAACAACTCTGCATCTCAACAACCTACATCCATCATCATCAATGCTAACATCTGCTCTGAGCCTCAGCCTTAAATCTCTTTCTGCTCCCCCAGTCCTTTAACTCTTGCCTCACTTTTATTCCTCCCTCCCCCTCCGGCACTTCTTCCTCTTCCTCTCTTCTGTCCATCTTTTCCTCTCCAGAAGTCACTTTGTAGCCGCTCACCCCACCCAGCATGTCTACTCCAAATACTTGAATATGCATGGATTTGTTTCTGCTTTGCACAGCCTTAAAAAAAAAAAATCAATATTTAATGATGATGTTATCAGGGCTCTTATGTGTAATTTAGCCAGAGTGTCAGTATGAATGAGACTCTGTCAACTCTCTGACGTCAACCATTTATTTTCTGTTAATGGATGCTCTTGGTGGTGCACAAACCAAAGCCCAGTGGATGTCTGATTTATTTGTCAGTTTCATTTCTGTTTATGCATGCGCTCACGTTCATGACTGCATTCATATATTGCATCTGTTACTTCAAATACGTACAATATTTAGCTTCCATGAGGCCGTTCCTACAATACGTAAATGCAATAGCTTAGATTTAAATCAGGTTTAATTATTTGTTGATTTCAGTCCAAATCATCCCAGCTGTAGACTACGGGTTGATGCATCATCTGATTCTGACATTTTCTGCTGCAAACGCAATTATTTCACCTCTTCAGCTCCGGGAGCCAACATTGTTGAGAGGCAATAATCATGATAGTTTTCTCAGTCATTTTTCTCCCAATAACAAGCCATTTTTAATCCAATTAGGGAGTGCTAACGTGAGAGGCATAATACCATGGCCCCTGGGACAGATGAGAGAATATGCAGGACATTTATCCCGACAGTCAATATTGGATTTCTCACTAAGCAGCTGTGCCTGCTTTCTCTGACATTCTCCACCTCTGCACAGCGATCCGTCCTGATTAAACCGGCTTTTCTACTTTATCAACATTCATTACATGAACCGGTCATGCATGGCCACAAAAACCAGAAGCAGAAAAGTTACATGCCTCAGTTGTTGGGGTTTTCTGTAATTTTACTTTACATTTAAAAGTTACGATTCTTGGGGTTTGATTTTAGATTTTCTTCCCTCGTCAAATGATGAGACCAGATGAATGTGTTCATGGTATTGCCCTTTTCGTTCTAGCTGAGAGGATGTGATTGCACATTGTAGCAAGTGTGAAGTTTTGTATTCCCTCTACTGAAAAATTGCATATTATTTTATAAAGTGCAATTAATTTTTAGAAAACAAAAAGTCAGAATTTTTATTGAACTTATATACATTTTCAGTTTGACTTGTAATACACAAAAGAGAGACAATACATATTTTTCATAGGAAAAATAATAACGATAAGACAGCAACCAAGACCTGCAAACGCTACTTCAATGGCTACTGCAGCTAAACACTGCCACCCTGTGGTAGATTTGGGGAGATGTCATGACTCTTGCAAAAAAAAAAAAAACTTTTTTTTCATATAATCTTGACAGATTGTCAATATATACTTCACCTCATCTCTGCCTCATTTAATAGAATGTGTCTGCTAGCTATACACAAAGTTCCATAATTATTATTTTATTGGGATATAATAAAATGCAGAAAATGCATGAAAAAGTGGATTGGAGTTTAAAGCTGATTGCAGTCAATACATTTATGCAGCGCACTGAATCATTGTCATTGAGTGCATTGATTATGTGAACTAGTCAATGTTTATTAGGCTGGATAAAAGTGGCCAAACCACAGTGTAAGCTTGATGATAAAGGAACACATTTACAGAGTGCCAAAAGTTCACCCACCTTAAGTAAGCTTAAAAAGTGTGAAGAAACTTCAACCTGGGAACCTAAAGCCGCATACTAATGGCATGTTTTATAGCTTTACACTTGATATGCAGGATAATGGGTATTGCTCTGAAGCAATTTAACCAAAACAAAATATAAGTTCCTCTGACTGAATGTGCCGCTCAAACTTTACACTTACGGACACACCAAATACATTTTTGGCTTTTAACAATGCATTTGGACTTTTGCTTTTGTGGTGAATGATTATGCAAAGAACAACTTCAATGTTTAAAAAACTTTATTGTGGATTTTCTCTGATCAAGACATGGTCAGAATCATTCATACAGGCTAAAATATACACAAACCCCCCCCCCAAAATATCACAATATATGTTTCTTAGCAAGTTTTTGAAAAATCTAATATTTTTTGTGGCCAAAAAATATTTGGAGCAAGCTCCTCACAATTCTAGTCAGATATTTCTGATCATCAGAACTGTTTGAAATCATGGAAAATTATTTATTTCCTATGCATATCCTAATTTTTTAGAAGTTTTGAGGCCTTTTCAGAAGCTCAATGCTATAATTCAGTGTCTCAGTAATATACTGAAGTTAAGACTCTTTGTGCCTGGTGTGAACAACAAGGAAATGTTTGTATGTTGAAAATCAGCAAGTCCACTTCTGAATGACTTGAAAAAGTAAAACGAATGCCTTGGAGTGTCCTAATCAAAGTCCAGGCCTAAATCTGCTAATCTGCTGGAAATGCTGTAGCATATAAGCATAAACATAGAAACCTGAAATAAAACTATTCTTCTAAGAAAAGTAGATCAAAATTGATAGTGATGTGAAAGACTCATTTGATGGAAGTTGCTCCTCATCAGTTTAGGGGAGAATTTCTTTCCACATAGATCTAGGTTTGTTTTAAAAGCTTTTGTATTAATAAATGGCATCATTGTGTTTTTCTATTTACTCAGGTTAATATATTTTGACCATCTGACATATTTAAGTAAAAAAAAAAAAAAAGAAGCATGTAGATACACTAATATTTTTATTATTTTATCGTCTTTCAGCAAAGCCTGTGTTTGATAGCTGGTACAGTACGTTTGTGAAAGCCTTGACAAACGGTTCAAGCCTTGTCTTGCTGGAAAGTTATACTTTTGTAACTTTAAGGTTTTTGACAATTGCAAGTTCAAGTCATGCCTGAAAATGTCCTTTTTGGAGCAGAAACTATTTTGAGTTCGTGTATTTTATTTTAATTTTCTGAATGTAGATGGTCTACCACTTTATGATATTTCTGTAGAATATGCTCTGTAGTTAGTGTGGTGTGTGATATTTTTTTACCCATCAGTCCATCCATATTGTTTATTGTATTTGCAAACTACATTAGGCAAAACAAAAGACTGTAGCCGGTAAAAGCAAGGCTAACAAAGTGACTAACATCTGCTGGGAGTTCCCAGACCTTCTCCGAAGAACTATGCTGGGAGGTAATTAAAAGATGAGTGCGTTATCCATCGCTCCTCATTAGCGCACTTTGACTTAACCACTTTCAGGGGAGAAGGAATGAGGAGGAGGAGCGAGTGAGAAAATCCATGCAGACTTTAAAGTAATCTCTCTCTGTCAGGCCGGTCCAAACGGGGAGGGTCAACTCATTACGGTCCCCACAGGAGATGAATGGGTCAGTCAGGCATTTAGGAGAGCAGGGCTGGACTGCTGCGTTGACAGACGGGTCCACACAAGAAGCACGAGTGCCTGTGTGCAGAGGAGAGTCAGCACACAATAAAGAGCAAAGGGAAAATACTTAGTGCTATGTGCTACCTTTGCCTGGGCGCAGGTGTACCAAAGGAGGCAGCATGCTGAGATGTAAGGCAGGGTTAAACGGTAATGTCTGCTGTCAGCAGTCTGCCTGATTTAAGTCTGACCACATGGAAGGATGACTGTCACATTCAAACAGCGGGGACAATTATCACACAAACCCCAAGCAAGAAGTTCTGCTTCTATTATTAAGGTGCTTGAGGAAAGCAGACGTATAGTTTACAGGTCTTACAGTGAGTGAAAATAAAACATTACAGTGGATCAGTGTATTTTACTACAGTGTAACAAACCAGTTAAAAAGCTAAATTTGTGTTCTAACATTTGCCACTAGATGGTGCTACAACCTTTCATCTCCTTAAAAGAAAATCTGTGGGCTCTTCCCTTGTTTTCTTTTTTTTATTTTTTTTTTTTTTTAAATTATATTTATTTACATTTTAACAGATTTACTTTACATATTCTAATTAATTTGTCCGGGTGTAAATCTATGTGCTAGTAAACTGTTAAAACAGTTTATAACATAATTCAGAAGACAAACTTTATACTTTTGCGTAAGTTTGGTTTACAGAAAAAAGAAGAAGTGATAAAACTGATAGAGAGGTAGAGAGGGATGTTTTCATTGAAATGTGTTCTGAATGCTAGTTTATAAAACACAAATAATAGTGTTGCAAAAATCATTCATCAGCCATAGAAAATAAACTGCGTTTCTGCCTTCTGGCTGGATTTTTGCTAGGATTTGTCTCGGTTCTGACTTGTGATATTCCTTCCTGCACATATGTGCTGTTCTGAAGAGTGCATGTGGTTTCACTCATGCTTCTTTGAGGATGAAATAAAACATTGGTCTGAATGGCTCATTAGCTTTCTTTTAAATTACATAAGTATGTTAGTGCAGCTTCAGTTTAACCATGACATGCATGCCGAAAAGCAAACATTTGGTGTCTTTGTAGAACAATCTGTTAAAGACGTTTTGCTCACAATACTGATCCAAATTCGTAATCATTTTTGGAAACCCCACCCAGTCTTTTACTCCAGTCTCTCCTGTTCTTTTTTTGTTTTGTTTTTTGCCCTCAACATATCTTATTCCAGCCAAAGTTTCAATGTGCTGCTTGAACGTTGGCTAACTTACGAAAGCTTATGTAATATCCTGGAAAAACCAGAAGAAAAAAAAAACACATATTTTCAGCTACAGTCTTAAATAAACCTACATTTCATCACAGCTGGCAATCTTGTGAATGAGCTTATTCAAATGAATACCTTCCTGTTCGGAGCTCAGTTGTTTTTCTTTTGAAAACTTTGAACTGAAGAATGACTTTTACATGATGATCTTTAAAATATTTTGACAGTGCACAGTGAGCATAAGTTAATACATTTAAGCAGATGGGTAAGCAACATTTCTGGACATGTTAGTGTCAATAGGTGATAGTGTGCCAACAAAACTTAAAGAAAATATTGTTCCTCTGCCTCACAAATTAATAGCTTTGCTCTGAATATTATAAAATTTACTGAGCAGTATTTCTGTTACTGTCTCGATATCTAAAACTATCCAAACAGACACCAGGTCACAGAAAGACAGGATGATGCAGTTGCCAATGCAGGCTCCGTTTTACCTTAAATGACACTATGAAGATTAAATGTAGGTAGAATGTAAGAAAATAAGAAAAACCTTCAGAGATCATAAAACTAATGTGCTTGGCGTACATACATACATACATATATATATATATATATATATATATATATAT
>NW_006800028.1:136472-143120 GCF_000485575.1 Poecilia formosa | reverse complement strand
AAGAGTCTCAGGGATGAAAAACTGGACAGCACCAGGACCTGACCTGACAGTTAAAAATCAGTAAATAGTGAACCCTGATTATTAAGCTGATTATCTCTTTATTTTTGGCACCTGAGCATTTAGTTCTGAAATCAAATATGTGCAAAAGAAAGAAAAATAGCCAAACATAAGGATTTGAGTTTGAGAGATGGCAAACTGTGATGGCTAGATGATGGGCACAGATTTTTCCAAAACTGCTGCTCTTGTGAGGTGATTCCTGTCTGTGATGGCGAGTATTTATAAAAAGGGGTTAATAAGTGGCAGGTTCATGAGCAATTAAACCTCAATGACCAGTCCAATAATGATGATGAGGCAGGTGGTTATAATGTTAAGCCAGATTGGTATACAAGGCGATATGGTTTTGTAGCAGTTTTTAACACAGTTGTCTTTGTAGATTATTTCAGATTTTTTTTATAAATGCAGGTTGTAAATATTAGGTTACATTTTGGAAATGAACCGTTTTTTTTTCTCCATCTTTTTACCTCCATGCTACATCACTTTGTTGGATTTTCAAACACATCTCAGCCCTCTCACTCCGTTTCATCAAAGGCTTGTATTTGGGGTGTAAAAGTTATTTTGTCAACATATTTCAGGTTTGTGGCTTTTGCTGTGGCATTGCCTTATTATTAGGAGGTCACAAACCCCTCCAGAGACATTTTTGTTGTGAATTGTTGCTACATAAATAAATTACACTGAACTGAATTAAAATACACTTTCGGAAAATAATAATTTCTGCAAACATACAGACTGATAGTCTGTGTTTGTTGATTATTCAGAGCCGTTTCTGCTTGTTGCATGTCAGATAAAATATGTCTGGATACGTTTGGTTGAAACAATTGTGTTTACCTGCTGCACAACATTAGCTTAAATTGCATGTGCTTAAACACTAAGCTCATAAAGTCCAGCAAAATACACACTGCCATACACATGGTGTAGCATCACACTGCCATATTCCTGTTGTTCTCTCAACTTTCACATTAAAAAAGACTAACTTGCACGACTAATAAATTCAGACACCAAAGACTCTGTCCGACAACTAATTATAATCAACGACCGCTGGTATTTTAAGATGACAGTAATACACCTTGAATAGGTCATCGGCATTGTGAGACAACAGGCTGAGTCTCTGTTCCAGTAAACACTCATTACATTCATTCATTACTTTTTCCCCCTGGTTTACAATCCTGCGTGTGGCTTCAAAGACCTTCATCAGTGAGAGAAAATGTCAGCCATCATTAGCAGCGTGTAACTGCACACTCAGTGAGACGAGTGTGAGAATGTGAGTGCTGTTTTATGGGATGCACGCACACGGACGCTGACAGAACGATCATCTTCTGCTCTAAGCTCTGCCAGAGTCTGACCTTTCATAAATGCAGCACAGACACCCAAAATTAGTCCGCTACATATCATTTGAGAATGTGGTTGCAAACTAAATTACTTCACAAACCTTGCCTTTATGTGGACTGCCTAATTTTCTTCAAGCGTACATTCTGGTCCTTCTGGTTTATAATGCCTGTCCTGACTTACTTCACAGTTTGGAAAAATAAGATCTGGGTCATTTGTAGAGAAAGCATGTGGAAGAGCTTTAGTTGAGTAACAACAACAAAACTATAGAGAAAATCAGATTGTATTACACTACAGTAACTCATTAACAAAAACCAACAGGTTTTGCAAAATGATTAATATCTTTTCAGCTTTTTCACATTTTGCCATGTTCAGTGTGTGTTATTGGGATTTTAGTTGGAAAACCTACACAAATCCATCCTATTATATAGTGAAACTGGTGAATTGATTGAATTTATACATCATTTATGTAGCTGTAGTAACTACTAAAAGGTACTTACTCTAGCGCAACATTCACAAACACATTCTTACACTGATGTGCAGATTACAAGACAACTTGTGGAAACATAATCGACATGCTGAAGGAAGAAGCTGGAACCAAACTATTGTAAGGTCACCAGCTTTCCCACAGATCCACAGTCCACAAGAAGGAAAATTATGCAGAATCTTAAACTTTTTTATTGGCAAGAATGTGATTTTGTACATGCATTTGATTTGATACCCACTCAGTCATCCCCAAAACAATCCACTGCAACCAAACTGTCTCATAAATAGAGTTTTCATATGTGTCATTTAATCTCAGTATAAATGCAACTCTTCTATGAAGGCTTTAGTGACTTGTTAGCAAATATTAGTGACCTAACAGCTTCACAGCAGGCAGATGAGGGAGAAGTTAGGTTGAACTAGATCTCTGCTTTCAAGATATCAAAGAGAACTGTCATTTCCTTCATTTAAAAACCAAAAGAGAGAGAAAGTGTAACCTGACCACGACATGATCGTACACTTGAATCAGCAGGACAGCAAGGACATTAATCAGAGAAGCAAGTCTCCCATCTGACCTGTGCAGAGAACCACAGGTCAGATGGGAGACTCTGTCCACAGAACAACGATGAGTCATGTTCTCCTCAAATCTGACCTTTATGAAAGTGGCAAAAAAAAAGACAGCCATTGTTGAAGGGGAACTGTAAGATACCTGTCAGTTTGCCAGAATGGAAAACAGCAAACATGTAGAAAAGTGGTAAAGAAGGTCAGATTTGACACAATTGGAAATGTTGGCCTTTGTACATGACTCTATATGTGAAACACAGTGACCTCAGTAAACACATAAAAGTGGCAGCAATATGCTATGGGGATTTTTTTCTGTTGTCTTCATCCGGGACAAGAAAGCTGGTCAGTGTGGAACGGCAACGCAGTTAGAGCCTGCAAAAGACTTGAGGCTGCAGCTGGAAAACCACCCAGTATAGCTCTGGTTGTACTGGGTGGTTTTGGATCAAAATGTTTTTATTAGACTGGTCTAGTCGATATGCAGAAATCAATCCAATTTAGAGCCTGTGACAGGACTTGAAGATTGATTTTCACAGAGACTCTCCATCCAGCCTCCCTAAGCTTTTTGCCAATGAACAATTTTGTGTTTGGATGTTCAAAGCTGGAAGAGAGAAACTCCAAATGTCTTGCAGTTGCAGTTGCAGTAAATGGTGTTTCTACCATTGTCTACGTATTACAGTATTAGTGAACTGATTGTGGCTAATGCAGCTAAAAGATTCCAATGTCTTTTTCCATCTAATCAACATAATGTGGTGCTAAACTGACAGATTTATGTCATCGTCTACATGGATTTACACATCTATTGACACATGAAAGTATTTTGGTCTTAATTTTTTCACCTGTGATGAGAAAATTTGAACAAGTCACCAGTTCTTGGATTTAAGTTTGGGAACGATAAAAGTAAGCATTCTCACAAAATTTGTGCTCTTCTTGACTATAAATAGGCTACTGATATAACAGTGACAGCTATAATATTTTTTGACTTTTCAGAGGGGATTTTACTCAAAAGTCAAAACACTAGAAGGGCTCCAGTTTGTACATTGAATGTATTGATATTAAATATTTCTGAAAAGTGTAAACTTGCCCCACTTTAGTTTGAGTGTCTTTAACAATAGCTACTAACACAGTATGCAAAAACTCAAGATAAACTTGTGCAGACAAACTGCGATCCCGGAGTTAATTTTGAGTTCACCCTTCTTATGTTATAAATGAGTAACTACATCCAAAAACATTACTTTCTGGTCAAGCCAAAGTTTCTGAAAACCACGGGAATGTCACCTTTTCCACATCGTTTTTTTTTATTATTATTATTTTATACAAAAGGAGATAAAAAGCTCCTCTAGCTTCGGGATTCTAACAGCGACCTATAAAATTAATGCATTGCTGCACTTCGGTTTGTTTATCATGACTTTTAATGAGGCCGTGTTTCTTTTAATCAAATCATCCGCCGTCATTAGTTTCCACACCGCCGAGCATGCATAAATGCTCAAGTATGGCTTTAAATAGCCTCTATTTCTGGTTTCTGATTAAAAATAATAACTCTGCGTTCTCAGTGACTCCGATGTTGCTCTGCCTTTCTGTTTTTTGCTGCTATAAAAGCTGCCACCTCACAGGATGCGCAGTTACTCCCCCTCTGCGCTTCGGAGAACACTTGCGGAGAAACGCTCCTCAGGATGTCCGCGGCTCTGCGCGCTCAGCTCTTCCTCTGTCTTATTTCCCTGCTATCAGGGACCGGACTCACTCGCTACATCGAGGTACGAACAAACTTTTTTTTTAATGGTAAAGTCAATCAAAGAGGGCATATTGATAAAAAGCGGGCAGATTAAACCTTACTTTGGACAGTCTGAATTTGTTTGCGTCATGTTTTCTGCAGGACAACGAGGCTTCAGATGGATTGTATTCTCTGATCAGTTTGGCCCAGAAAAGGGAATCAGAGGATTTTGTTTTCCGCCGACCTCTCAGTAAGAAATCTGTGGAACAGTGGTCTTTTCTTTCTTTGTTTCTTTTCTCTGTTTTTTATATGTGATGTATGGAGGTCCAAACGTGTCACGATTCTATTAAGAAAGTAGGTCTCTAAATAATTACTTTAGTTCTTAATATTCATTTAAACAATCATGAAATATAGAAAAAAGCAAACATGCTGTTGTCAGTAAATATGCTTACGTTATTTTATCAGACATGTAGACATTTTACAAATTACTCATTTCACTGGCATGCTGCAGCATACAATGAGTTCATTTTGTCTATCAGTGTTATCCATCAAAGTCAGAGGGCTAACACAGAGGTTAACACAGCTAGTCAAGATAAACAGTCTGAAATTTACTTTCCTCAGGATTATTCCATTTAGAGGGGGCTTTGGTTGGTATTTGATGATTCTTGGTGACAGTTTTAACTGCTTATGGAGTACTGAAGCAAAGGAACCATGGAGTGATAAATGCAGCAAAGGAACCAATTGTACATAAATTGTAAACGGTAGTTCAAATTTTAATTAACAAATTTTTCATTAATTGATTAATTATTGGTCAATTTATATAACTATGGACACATTTATGCATTTATTTAATTTTTTTCTGTTTATGGCATGTTTGAAAAAAGAAACACTTATTTGTTCATTTGGCTCTTTTGTGACTTTACACAAAATTTTGTAATCTTGTAAGATGCTTAGTGATTCATTTCCACACATATCTTAGCTGACTGATCATTATTGTTCTGCTGTGCTGCTCTGATAATAAAGCCAATATTTATGCTGGTGTTTTTGCTTATTTAAAATATTTTAAAATGTAAGACATTTTTCTTACTTTTTGGTCTCAATTAAACTTGATGCAAAATAAGGTTCAAATTATTCTCAGCTGGACGACTCGAATGACGTATTCAGCCTTGTTTGCATTTAGAGCAACGTGGTTGTGATTTTAGCACAGAAATACAACAATGAGGAGAAAATAAGTGGAAAAAAAATTGCACTGCTTTGTGAATTCCCCACAAAGATTCTTAAAAATATTGTAGGTTTCACCAATGCAATGCCCTCTGAAATGTTTGAAACCGTGTTATCTGTGATTTGTAAAGGATGCTTGGACATGCTGGCGACTGAAGGCTATTTTACGTTTGTGGCGTCCCGGCCACAGCTGGCTTGTGCCGCCTTCATCATCGCTGAGCCCAGTGAGGTCATCAGCATGGAGCTGTCTGACGTCAGCATCGACTGCAGTGCTGGAGACTTCATAAAGGTTGTTCCAAAATAACCTCTGTTCTGTTACCAAAAGCCAGGAAGCTCATGCCTTTGCAATTTAGGACGTAAATTCTTTTTCCTTAAAGTGCATTAAAAATGTCTTAATTGATAAGTAGATTGGATAACAGACTTCATTTTTAAGTCAGCAACCAATATTTTAGATAAAGTCCAACACACAGATCTTCATTCATTGATCATCTTCATGTTATACTAAATTTAAAGAGACATATGTATTCCTATGTAGGTGCATACATTTCTAAAATATTTAAATATTTGTAAACTCAAATTTATAAGCTTTTATTCAGCCTAAACACTCCTGCCATACTTCAGACTGAGAGTGCTCCATGTCTCCTGTTGCTGCAGATTTTTGACGGCTGGGTTCTGAAGGGCGAGAAGTTCCCCAGCAGTAACGATCACCCTCTCCTCCCACACGAGCGTTACACGGACTACTGCTCCTCTGCTGCATCAACGCTCTCCGGCCGATCCTCCCAGAATGTTGCCATGATCTTTTTTCGCATTCACAGCCCTGACAGTGGTTTCACCCTCGCTGTGAAAAAAGTACACAACCCTTTCCGTGAGTCCTGTAACACCATCCCTCTTTTTAGGAAAGCTGCAACAGCAACAGGGAGAATTACAAGTTGTTAGTTAAATAGAAATACTTTGGTGATTTAAGATTCGAGGTCTTTCAACATTTGTTAGCTTATTTTCCTGTACGTTTCCGCAAGACCGTTAGTAATGCAATGTTTGTTTGTGTGCATGCGTGTGTGTGTGTGTTCTTCCTGGACATTTGAGCTCGATCAAGCGCTAATCAAGGCTGAAGGCGACATGAAGAGATTCAATGAGAAGGATGCACCTGTTTTCTAGCTGCTTGAAGGGCACCATGTCAACACCGTGCCAAGCAATATAACAATCACTTAGACAAAGATGCAGTAAGAAAGAGTACTTTTAGTTGGGCAGATTATTTATATTGATTACCTTTAGTTAAACAACATTAGCAT
>NW_006800028.1:131582-135928 GCF_000485575.1 Poecilia formosa | reverse complement strand
AAGGAGAGTAAGTACTGACCCAGAATAATTACACTTCTGAGTCACATCAGGTGTCAGTTAATAGACACAAAAGAAATGTTCTTTTGTGGCTCAAATATTGAAACTTTTTGGTTTCAAATATTGTAAACAAAAAAATCATCCTATAGTTTAGTCACTTTTAAGTTCAAACAGTGCTATGGCGAGTCAGACAATTTTACAGTGTCTGTAAATAGTCTGCAATAGTTTGCGAGATATGATTTGCTTCTGTCCTACAGAGTGATTAACTTTTAAGATTAATAAAAAAGAAACACTCTTGAAAAAGAGGCGATTAATTTTACTGCTTCTGTTGAATCACTGCTTTTATGTATAAATGAAGTTAATTACAAAAAATAAGTAAAAACCATTATTATGATTTCCTACTATATGACAGTGATATTCTTCCATAGTTAACTTTGACAGCCGCTACAAGTTGGATAATTACAAAATATGTAGTAATATGGTCAAAAATTAAAAGTCATTTGAATCACACAAAGATTTTACTATTGAAAGCTGAAAACTTTTAACCAAAGAAACATCTTGCTGAGTTAGAGAAGTATTGATGTGTTGGAAGTCCTTCTGATAGAAATGAAACAGACAAAATTACTGATGGGTTTTTTGGCACTAGTATAACGCAGTGGTTGGCAGACTGTTGGTATTATAATTAATTTGCACAGAAAGTAAATTTACCAGACTGATGCCAATTCATTCCAACTCAGTTTGTCTCAAAGTGAAGAAAACTCATCAGACAGAAGATTTAAGTATTCCAGCTACACTGCAGGTTAAATCAGGTCGGACTAAACAATGTGGTGTGATTTGGGTGATATGGTAAATAAATTACAACCTCTTTGTTGGAAGTATTTATCATTACAATTCCAAACAAAAAATGGACAAACTTATGAAAAATTAGATCTGGAAGGTTTCATGTAAATTTGTGATTTAGGGTTATGATTAGGCTGCATCCCAAGTTACTGGAGTTTTGGACAACTCACCAGTCAGTTTCTGGATTGTCTTTAGAGACGCTGAATGGACAAATAAACGTTCAGATATAATCTAATGCAATTTAAAGTAGTTTTGATTTCCTTGCATCCTTTACATTGCTGGATCACCACAGACTTTATCTCAATTATCAGAAAAGCACAAAGAAATGTAATGTGTTTATCTCCAGTTAGTTGCATTCTCCAGTTAGTGCTTCTTACTTTGTGTTACTTACCTCTCTAGCATCATAAGTTTTTCCTGGCACAAATAAAGGCATTTAAAACATTTAAATCATCCACATTTTATTTCACTGCATGTCAGAAAACTTGGTGTAGAACACGTTGACCATTTTCTAAGTATAGTTACACCACTGTGATTTTTATTTCTTTTAAATAATGAAATAGGAAGACCTGGTGATTATTTTTCAGCATCGCCTTGCTATGCATTTGACTCTGTAGAGTGCATAATCTCATCACCAGTTTAGGCAGGCTGAAATACATATAAATTTATATATTTATATGTACATGTGCCACTGCAATAAAATCAACACAACTGTGACTCCATATTTGCAGCAATTAGATTATTCAAACTACACTATGCTGTCTAACCTCCAAAAGTGAAACTGGCGGCTTGACCTACTTTCAGATTAATTAATCAAATCATTATCTTACCGCTTGGGGACAGTCATACACCACTGAAATATTAGTACCAGACTGTTCTTATAGATGAAATCAATATTTTAATAACTAATTAAATATGATTTCACAGTCTAAGTATTTTTGCTGTCCTAATGATGAAGAACGCCGTGAATGCAACATTTCTGATCCTAACACATACACACTATTCACGTTTTTTTAAAACATGCATGACATCAGCAGTAAACCCTCCTCTCTCACGGTTAATTTATTCTGTGTGTCCATGTTTGCAGAGACAGATGTGGCCGGGCTGCTCTGGATCAGGTGACTACGTGGAGCTGCTGGGAGGAAACGGAGTGGACACCTCCAAGATGTTCCCTGTAGCCGACCTGTGTTTCTCCCTCAGTGGGCTCGGTTAGTCTGCTCTCTCACCCGTTTCCAGCTTTTTAAACAGAACTCTTTCAGGTCACATTATCAGCATGATGACTGCATGTTGTGGGATTTTTAACAGAAGCTTGCTGTTTTCGGTTTGTACATATTGTTTTGTCTGAAGTGGAATAATTACGTTTCGGCTTCCTTTTTGGTGCCGCTCTCTAAAACATCATTAGATCATCAGGGAACAATGCTTTTAAATTGCCATAGTGTGCTGCAAATCATTCAAAATTATAGCATCCCACATGACGCAAGTTCAAATATCTGTGATGCAAATTAGACATTTTCTCCCATTTTACATAACAAAAGCACAAATTTATTCTCCTCTTTGCTGGAAAACAAATCCAAAGTAGACCCTTTGCTGTAATAGCCTCTAAAATAATCTGCTTTTTTGTGAAACAATGTGATCAAAGAAGCATTGCTAGTGCAAGTTTTACTCTGCTTGCAGGACACACTTAAAGTTCACAGAATGGCTAAAAGAATGAAACATTAAACTATTATAGCATTTTTTAAAATATGCTTTATATATTTTTTTTACAATTAGTAGTAGAAAGTGATTAAACTGATAAAAGATAATCATATCTTTTCACCATTTTTTTTTTCATTTTTCTAACATAATGTAATAGATTGTTACTTCAAAGGAAGAAAACCAATTCTACTTAAATTTGATTCATTTTTATGTAAAATATCATTTATATTAGGATTAACTGGTGCTAGGATGAGACATTTATTTGTCAGACATGAGCAAACTTCAACCACTACAAGTAAATTGATGCTGCTTGGATCCAAAAATCTCAAGAGAGTAGAAATGTCAATTTTCAGTCCGTATGTGAGCTGATTGTTCCAGTCATTCATTACAATCAGCACTGCATTTGGAGGACGATGAATATCAAATATATTTTGATAAACACTGATCAATACACACTAATTTGTCAACTTTATTGTGTGCACATTGTACTGAATTGTGACCCATTTTACGCTGTAGAACTTCATGTTTTTAAGGTCAAGATACGTCCAGGTCACAGAGACATTCTGTAGAGATTCTGTCCATATTGACATGATATCATCACACAGTTGCTGCAGATTTGTCAGCAGTACATTCCAGTTTGTTATGAAAGTTGTGAACTCTCTTGATTGAAATATGAACATTTGAGATTGTGATTCTGGTGGATACTTTGAGCAGGATGATGCATGATGTCACAAAGCTCAAATAAACTCTGATCATGGCTGCATTTGTTAACCTGCAGCCACATTTCCATTTATTAAAGGACCCATGAGTGCAGGACAGCCAACAGTAAGATTAGGCCCCCTCCACTCATCTGTATAGTCGCACCAGAAAATTGCTCGACCCCTATTGAGCGTGCGTATTTGTTAGTTGGAGGCGGTGTCTCCTCTGATTGATCTGATTGTCCAGATTTTCAGCTCAAATCTGGTGACAGCCAGCATAGGCTTTGGTCTAATAGAAAAAGAAGAGGAGGAGGACAAAGAAGAGTGAAAAAGCAAGAAAAAACAAAGCAAAAATCAACAAACTTTCTGTCTTCTTACCTTTTTTATTCTTCTTTACCATTCTCCACTTCTTCTTCTTCTTCTTTGAATCCACATGGCTTTTTAGTTGTTTAATTTATCTGAGGAGTTGAACAGGTGTGCCTAATAAAGTGAGCAGTGAGTGTCCACTAAAATTCACAAGTTGCATCAACAAACTAATAGGAACCTCTGAAAAACCAGGGGAGTTCTTCTGTATGAATTCAGTTTTTTTTTCTTTCCTCTCTTTGGCTCTTCAGCCCAGATGAAGATCTGCTGTGATAACTCTGTGGTGAGGCTGGTCTCCAGTGGGAACTACATTAACCGTGTTACCTTCCAGTACCGACTACTGGATCAAAATGAGATCCCCAAAACCCGAGAGAACAGCCTGGAAAACTTCTGCGCTGTCGAATGAGATGCACAACAACAGGAGAAAATACAACTGTGAGCTTTCAGGAAGACAATCACCAGGTTATCCAGCTTCTCTGTGAAAAACACATCTTGTGCACACAACTGTACTGTTTAACTCATGCTGTCAGTAAATAGTTGGCATTGTATTTTCCAAATGTTTTAGTCAGTGATGTAATCATGCTTACTTTGATAATAAGCTATTTATGCTGATGTAATACATTTTTCTTATTTAGCTGAATGACGCTGGATTTTATTGTTTGATATTCAGTAATTTGACCAAATGTGATACATTTACAGGTAGAAATCTTTAACTTTGTTGCTCTCAGTTTGCATTGGTTATAGTTTATATATATA
>NW_006800028.1:76394-131557 GCF_000485575.1 Poecilia formosa | reverse complement strand
TATATATGTATATATTTCTCATTTCTTCTGTTTTTATTGGACTGACAATTTGAAAATAAATATTTGACTTGCATGGTAAAGCACATTTTTATTGTTTAGCTTTTGTGACTCCCTATTGTGAGAAAACTTGTGTGCAACTTAAACTCAGATAACAGATTTATTTTAAAAACCCAACTCTGACCTAAATAAAATGGTTCTGTAAAATAAGAGTGTAAGAAAACTGATCAGAACACAAAATAAAGGCAAGTTTATTTTTATAGCATCTTTCAAGGATTGCCAGGAAATCAGATAAATGCCAAAAAAAAAGCTTTAATCTTTAATTCATGACATTTAAACATCACACTAAATAACATTACATAAAAATGTTAAAATGTTAAATGCAAGCTGGCTCTCCAATTTTTTGTGGAATATAAGTGAAATGTAAAAGGCTCAACAATTTCTGCACACATAAAACAATAATCTGAGCTTGGCAAGTCATAGATGGTAACTAAAATGGTCTGAAAATGAGCTAATTTTTGTTTTTCAGATTAATAATTACCAAATGACAAAAAAAATTCACATCTGCTTATTGAGATCCAAATTGGCTCAGAACTAGAGACAAAAACTAATCACTAGTCACAAAATGTTCTTTAAAATTAAATGTTCCTTTTCTATGCAACCTCTTATTGTGGAATTAGTTTTATAGTAGATTTAGGGAAGGAACAAACTTTGACAAAAACATTGTTTTTATTGTTGCTGTTAGCTTTGACCCACTGGATGATGAAAGACTAAACATTTTAGACTGATGTGGGAACTTAAATCTTTTTGAACATCAAGAAGTCAACCGTCACATTTTTCACAGGCTTCATTTCTCTTACAAAAAATACCAAGAATCTTTTGTGACTAACTTTATTTCATCTGTGCTTAGTATTTTGTGCTTGGACTCATATAAACACAAATTATCAAGCAAATTTTCATGAATATGTTCTCTGATGATTCCGTGGTCGATCAGCAACCAGTTTTTGTTAGATCCTTCATACACTGAAACAATCTACTTCTGAAAATATTACAACTGATAGAGTGTATTGTGGGTAACTCACTTATTATTTGTTTGTTAAACTGTTACATTGCAGCATAGCAGACACAGTGAGCTCCGGCATCAATACAGATTGAATCCCAGTGGTGAAAATGGACTTCCATAGGTTTTTTTTTACCCCTTTCTTTGTTTAGCGACTGACTTTCCTCAGGATATTTTAAGGTTTCTCCTATTTTTAAATGAACTTCAATCTCTAACTAATGAATTCTTCTTGTAATCAAATATAATTCAGCACTTATTCACCTGTGTTAACACGCTTGTGAACAAATTCTCCATTACAGCTTACAATACAGAAGACTATCCCAGTAACACTTTGGTTCACAATCTTCAATGTATTTATTAATATGCATTTTAAAATAGGTACTTTGAGATCAGTATTAAGCAATGACACATTATTTTTTTCTTGTATTTTATAATCCAATCAGTTCCAGAGACTGCCTCTGAAATCATTTTCACTGCAGTTGGTCAGTGCTTATAGCCATAATTAAAGAGAGCTAAGAATAACACACTGTATTGTTTTAATTCAGTGAAATTATTTGTTTTTCTCTCCAGTTTAAAACCAAGTGTCTTCCATAGCCACTGCACAGCAAATCATTTTCAGTCTGAATGAACGTACAGCTCTTAATGGGATTATCCCACAAGCCTCAGTGCTCCTGTTTCCATCAACGTCCTTCTTACTGGGACGCTTTTGATCTTTTCCTTACGTGGAATTAATCTCAAACCTGCTCAGCCTGCAATGATTCAATTAACCAGCGGATGTCTTTTTTTTTCACTTGATCTGTTACAATTTTCAGCCTCCATTAGAGTACAAGACGCAACCTGGATGCCACTGAGTGAAATACGGTTTCTGATTGTTTCTAGCAAGAAGCTAATTGGAGAAATGAATGTGTTATGATGACTCAGTCATGTGACCATCTGTCAGACTTGACCAGTACTTTCCTCCCAGTACAGTGGTAATGTTACTCTGTTTGATCAAAATGTTGTTGGATAGCTAAAATGCAGTAGCTGCTTTATTCCTAACAACCTCATGTGAAACCCTGTAATTAAAAAAATCTTGTTTTTGCTCCATCATGCAAAAGTATCATAGTGAAGCCAAAAGAAATTGGCACATTTTTCTTTTTTCAATGTTTTACACGCTGCTATAAAGTCAAGACATCCAGTTTAGCTTTTAATACCACTCCAGGCAAAAGCAACATCAATTTTCTTTCTTTCAGACCATAAACATCGCAGAATTAAAGCAGGACTTGAGAGCAACACACATATAATTATGACTCATGTCTGCTTAGACCTGGATGCTTAGCACATCACAAACATTTTCACCCGACTCTTCATTTCACAAAACTGTAAATTTGAGTTTTTTTATTATTATTATTCGTACAGTTGAATGTCAGCGAATTAGAATATTACTGAAAAGTCAGTTCATCTCAGTTCAGTTCAGGAAGTGAAACACATTATGTGAGCCAAATAAAAACATGTTTTGCCCAAACATGTTTTTGGGCACTGTTTATTCTGTCACATGCTGTTTGCATTTTAATTATGTAAAGCACTTTGAAATGCCTTGCTGCTGAAATGTGCTATACAAATAAAATTTGATTGATTGATTGATTGAATACCCGCCTAAAAGTAATTTTCAAAAGTTACTTTTAGTTTAATCAAACTAGCCTCTTTAATGTTCAAGTGTACCAAGATCCTAATTTGCTAGCCCAGTTTCTTCAGGACTAGTTAAAGTAGCTGTGTTATTCAGTAACAGGCATTTAAGCTGTTTGTTTTTGTAGTTATAAAAAATCCGTACTTCTAGTAGGAAAGCTTGTGAAGTTGAAAAGGACAAGTATAACTGTTTGTTTCCTACACGTTTAGGTGTCAATCGAAGTCAATTAGTTTTTTATGTAACAATGCGATGGATGTGAATAAGATAAGACACAGTCATTAATTAGTTTCAAGGAAATGTGTCATTAGAACAGATTCTATAGAGGCTATCTGCCAATGTGAGATATGAGCACTTCAACTTGTTTTTACACTGTTTTATTGAATAATTAAAAAAATATAATGATTAAAAACAGTCTGTTAACTTTGGTACTTTCGCAAGAAGCTGTTGATTCCAAATTTAATTTCTCCTCTACTGCCCTCTGCTGCTTTGCTTTTTAAAATGTATCTATTTTCCCAAAAATAATTAGTTTTTTCATCTTAGGTAAGTCAACATCAACCAAATTAACTAAATTATTTTTGGCGCCAGGTTCTATGTAATATCGAGGTAGTATTCTTTAAAATAAACATAATCTCCTTTTTAAAACTGTAAATCTACAGAAACATCTGGTAAAGTTGTTGTTCACCAGACAAACTTTGATTAGCTTTTTTTTTTCAGGTTTTTTCAGTTGAAAGACAATTCAGAAAAGTAATGTCAATCCCTCTTCAGAAAACTGATCCACCTACTGTGGCAGCACATGGTTTTAACAAATATCACCCAATAATAAGCTGCTTCATAATATGCATGTTAGGTGAAAAATAATCCCCAATCAGTCATTACTTAGCACTTATTATTGTTATCAATAGTTATTACCCACTCAGAAGGAAGGAGACTTTGGGCTTCTGACATTATGCACAAGATCTGTTATTATGCTGTTATTAACCCCTGCAAAACATTACTAATTTAGGAAGCATAAAAATATCTTAAAGGGTATTCATAACTTGAGTCACTTTTATCTTAAGCTCTTCAAATTGTCTTGCTGCTTGATTCATGAATTTATAGGAGCTGTTTCAAGTTTAAGCCTTAATCCTGAAGTTAGTAAACTGAACCACTGGGGCTCCATTTGAGTCACTAAACAAAATCTAGCTAAGAGCAAGTTTTAAATTAAAGGAAGAGCGACCAGGTGTGGTCTGTGGATCCTAGTCGGCTGCAAGGCTACTCAGCCTGACTAATTCGTAGCCTTAAGCGGGGCACGACTTCTGGGTGAAGGTCGTCAGCAGCCAGACGAGTCTAATTAGATTTTCTATAGATTCTGTTCACGTTAAGACTCTTCAGGTTTAGGAATCTCTCCATCCGCTGGATGGAAAGCCGGTTAACCTCTCAGAGTACGCAGCTGGTTGGGAGGCACTGAGCATGTCAGACAATGAAACTTGAAAGTCCCAGTGATTCCAGGAACATCACTACTAACGATATTCCAGGTGAATCAGTAGATGTGTTTAAACGGTAACATTTTAAAGTATAGAATATGAAACAATTCAAAATGGCCAACCTCAGTTACTCCATGAACAATAATTTTTTAAAGGAATGTCACAGTAGAAACATTTTTTATGATTTCAATTGGTGCAGTTATTTACTCAACAGGTGATGATGCTGTGAGTAAATGAAGTAACCATGCAGCACATCCAATGGGTAAAAGAGGAAAAAAAAATAGCTGATCGTTTTTTAATCACTTCTTCATCACATTAAAAACAGACTAAACGTTAAGCCATTTTTTTTTATCAGTAAAGTCTTTTTATGGACAGGAAATCAGATCGGATCTTCTATAAAATATATTATGCATCATCTAGGCTCTATCAATTGCAGCAATGATTCCTAATATACTCACTTTTGTTAGCCGTTTGCTTTGGCTCTCTAATAGCATTAATAGATCTACTGTGCGTCATTAATCTGCTGCCAGAAAAAGAAGGCAGATTCAGAAATGCTGGTTTAGCAGCACGAAATCAAAGGACTGTTTTCTTAAGTAATTAAAACATTAATTTCTCTTGGCATGGTGCCTTTATTCACCAAGCAATATCCTCCCTGGTCTTCTGTTGTAAGCCTGTAAACAACATAGAGCAGGAAGTGTTTATTAGTCTACCTCTGTTGGACCTGTCTTCTGTTTCTCCGTCAGTTAATGAGCTTGGCCTTTTACTCCCGGATTAAATGTATTGTGGAGGTGAGGGCTGAATGCCAGGGCAGCCACATGCTCCCCAGGACCAATAATGGTCTGACTAATATTTTCTTTTCTTTTTTTCTCAAAGAGGGACTTATAGGCAAACTGTTAGAAGTTGACAAAGATGGACAGTCTGTGCTCTGTTCTTTAAATAAAATAGGTATGAAAATAAATCAGTCCAATTCGATACATTTTTCAAATAATCCAATATTATTTAGATACAGCTCTGAAAAAAAAAATTAAGATACCACTTAAAATGATCAGTTTCTCTGATTTTACTTTTTATAGGTATATGTTTGAGAAAATTGAACATTGTTCTTTTATTCTATGAACTACTGATAACATGTTTTAGAAATTCCAAGCAAAAATGTTATATTGATTTGCAGAAAAAGAAAAATGATTAAAATAACAAAAAGGATGCAGAGCTTTTAGACTTAAAATAATGCCAAGAAAACAAGTTCATATTCATTTAGAAACAACAATATTAACGTTTCAACTCAGGAAGAGTTCAGAAATCAATATTTAGTGGAACAACCAACAAACAGAAACAGAAATTATTTGAGGGTTATCCAACCCACATTTATAAAGCAAAAGCAGACATAACAATTCTGTTCATTTTTAAAATTTTATTTTATTTTTTATCAGAATCCACGTACATGTAGCAGCTGTACTGTGCATGAAAGTCAGCACATAGTTTATACATGTCATGAATATCAGAAGATTAAATAATGAGCCACTGAAGCAAATGTTCTTCCTCAATGCTGGCAACGGAGGAAACGTTTACCTCTTGAACTGAGCGATTGGGGAAGGGATCTTGATGTCCTGACCCTTCTCAAGCCTCTTCTCACACTCAATGAGATAGTTGACACCGTCAATCACTAACTGTACCAGCTCAACCTGCGGAGGAATCATAGAGAGGATCTTCAGAAGGTGTTTTATCCTCAAAAGCTGTAAGTTGTAAGGATTATTTTTTTATTAATTGTAATACAGATGTTTGGTATGAGGTTCATGACTATGTGGATTCAATTTACTTTTTGGATAACTATTCCTTGTCAGGATTAATAATAAAAAGAAGTGACATTTGACTTTTTGTCATGTAATTTCTAATAAATTGCTGTTTTGACCCTTACCAATGTTACTGCTTTCTGTTAAACTATCTTTAAGTGTAGAGTCTCGACATTGTCTGCAAAACGCTAAAATGCAAGAAATCATGTTTCATGTGCACTCTGTCATAAACCAGTCAGGCTTCTTCCACCATGAGTGGAAAATACTTGGTGTACTGTAAACCATTTTGCACACACATTATTCAATAAGGAGTTAGGGGAATATTACATTTGCAGTCTTTTGTTCTCTCAAATCAGACTTCCTCTGTGTTTTCTGAGATAGGCCAGTAGAGAAAGGCCTGACCTTACACATGTATCGGTTTTTCTAGCATTTAATCAGTAAAGTCTGCTGCCACACAGTCTATTTGGAGACCCTGTGCGACCGACTGAGCAAAGGAAAAAGCAGTCTATAACCTCACGTAACACTTCCCTGCCAGGATTAGAGCTTAAGAGCCAGCAGGTAGGGTTATTCCCAGCCCACACCTGCTGTGGTCCGTATATCTGATCTCCTCAGTCGGACTCTGCCACTCTTTGTCTGCTGTTCAACTTTATTTTGACTATTTAGGCGTTTTTTTTCTTCCCACCCACCACCACCTCCCTCCACTCCCTTGTTTACCTCTGACTTGCCCAGACGGTCGAGGTTAGAGATGTCAAAGGTGTCTCCAGTGGCAGCCGTGTCCACTCCCCCTGTGCCTCGCTTTTGTAGTCTCAGGTTCTCCAGTATCTTTTTGAAGCGGGGATCCTGGTTTAAACCAGCACAAAATCAAAATATCAGACAGTTTAAAAAAAATGTATGAAAATGAGTTGTTAGAAACATAATGGATAAGCCTGTTCATCACAAATGGAGGTGGTGATGGTAGGGAAGCCACGTATTTGTAGAGGTATAAATATATATGTGTTGGTTTGTTATGTAAGTATGTGTGTGAATATGTATCTATGTGTATGCAAGTGGAAAAAAATGTGTTCATATGGCTGTGTGTAATTATTCTTTGCTGAACAAAAGGGTGGGGGACAATAAGCTGTGCTTTTCCTCACTTCTTTCTGATTATTCCAGCTGTTTTTCCTTGGTTTTGATGTTTTATAGTTATTGTGCTTCCTTTAATTTTGATTTGCTATTGTGAGATGTGTGTTATTATGCAACAAGTGTGACGCTAGGTAGTTTTTGCATATTCAAAATAAATAAGCAATAACAGAAATAATCTTTAGGTACTAAAGCAACAGAAAATGGGGAAGAATAAGCCATTGCATTTGCTGATGTAATTCTTGTCTAACCTTGCTGAGAAACGGCAGGCGGATATGAACTCCTGCCCTGAGCCCCGTGCCCAGGTTAGACGGGCAGGTCAGGATGTATCCCAGACGTTCGTTCCACATGAACTCCCACCCTCTTTCTTGAATAAGATGCTCCACCTAAATGTTACAAAAATAAATGAACAAAGTTTAGTAATTAGTCTTCAGAAAATTGGGAATTTGACACTGACTAACAGATTTTAAAAAAGCAGGTGTTATGTTTGAAAAATAGTCTGTGAAAAGAACTGAATCTGTTGTCAGACCTGTTTGAGACCTCTGCAGAACCTCTCAAACACTCGCTTCATATTTCCTCCCTTCTCCATGGATATGACCCTCGTGTGGTCCTCCTCGTTAATCCAGATCAAGAAGTTCTTCTCATTGTTGTGCCTGAACCAAATAAGAAATATCAAGTTATAGATGTCAAAAAAATTCAGTCACGTTGAGTTAAACAAATTGCCTTTCATTCAAAATCAAATCATGCTTAAAAACAAGAAAGCTCTTGAGGTTGAGCTATGACGAAGAAGGAGAAACCCACAAGAAGACTTTAAATGAGAAAATGGTTGTATGTAGACCATAACCCGTTTTCAGTGGATCACTGGTCTTTGTCTGGGTAAAACAAAGCCCAATGGAGTCTCATCTAACCACACTCCTCTCTGTACATTTTGATCTTATAATGCAAGTCCACATCAAATGTTGTGCGCCGCGTAAAAGGACACACATTGTTTGTTTGTACATATTCTAATTGAGAAACCAGAGGGGAGGATGACTGGATTCATGCTCATTCTGAATAAACTCATAACTGATCACATTGCTATGAAATGAAGACAGTCTGTTGTTGGGGCTATGAAAGTAATCCTTTCTCAGTTCTGGTGTTGCACCCAAGATTGAACTTAATACAGCTTAATTTTTTTTAAAGTGCAACATTTTTCAGTAATTAGCTACTTGTAGGTGGCCAGAAGAAAACTTACTACTTAATGATTGATGTAGCGTTGCACTTTATCTTTATTAATATTTTTCACGCTGTGAATAAAAAAAAAAAACACTGAAGAAACAGTTCTTTTTCTATACTGCAGAGGTTCTTAGTGAAAAGAGGATCAGCAAAAGCTACATAAAGTGAAGGATTGTTTTATTGTCTTTCCAGTTGTCCTTTTTTATTTAATCTATTTTGTATAAAAACAGCAACATACTCTGGTAAAAATGCTGGTTACTGATTACTCTGCATGTTATGGTTAATACTTGTATATAAGTGACTAAATTTAAAAAGACCAGTTCAGAACAAGTGCTTTAAATATTTCAGAAGCAAAGACTTAATGTACCAAATCTACTACTTGTTGTTCTTCCTATCATTCATTTTGGTTTACAATATGGGCTCCTTGTATGGGGCCCACTAGGGCTGACTGAAAGTAACCTATAGTGGCAAAACTACTTCAGTATCCTGTGTAGATTGTTTTGACACATTACTACTTTTTTCAAGGAAGACTCTACAGTCATACTTGTCTCTAGCCAAAATATTGTTTTATTATGCTAAAATTTCAAATAGGAATTAGATGCGTTTTCAAAAGGGAAATGATTTTGCTAAATACTATGATGATAATGATTAGTACTTGTATTATTGTATATTCTTATTCTAGAAACATTGTGACTGTCCATAGATTACATAATATGTGCTGCATTATTCGCCTTTATAGGTTCAAAGCAGAAAATCGCTGTGTAAAAAGATGGACATGGTGTTCTAGATGTACTCCGTAAATTAAACAAATTATCTAAATATTAAACATACTAACTAGAGTGCCTAATTGTTGTTGGCTTATTTATGAATAAGCCAACAATTGTGAATTCATGGCCAACTTAGTATCAGTCCATATGGGGCCAACATACAGGTATTGACTGAGATAAGACTAAATATATCAGATTGTTTTCTGTATTAACAAGTGTAAAAAGTAAATACAATCCCTTTACAGAGCTAGAAGGTCACTAACTGAGCTTCTCCAACACTGATGCAGTCTCCTCAGGCTTCACAGACACCCTGAGCTTAAAAGTGGAACTTCCTCTACACTCTGTTGCTTTTTGCTTACCAGATACCACGAGCATCAGGCCAGTCTCTGGCCATTCCAGCTGCCGTGAGCAAAGGTGATACAGGCTTATCAAACAGGAAGTGCTCCTGATTGGCCAGTGAAGAGACAGAATAATTGGCGGGGGGATTAGACAGCATCAACAGCAGAAGAAAGAGCAGCATTGCCCTGTTTGGGTACTGACGTCGATAAGCTGCTGTTGCTGTTTCTCAGTCATCTCTCCCAGGCTGTAGTATCGGCCGGCCAGTTCTCCTTTCAGGCCAGAAAGGGCTGTGACAACCACACGCTCCACCTCGCGGCGCTCGGACCGTGTGCACGCAGGTGGGAGGCTCAGTCCGCGAATGCTGCGCCCGGTGCGCACACGGGACGACAACACGAAGCGCTCGTCAAACATTCCCGAGGTGACCTGAGAAAGCACAATTTCACTTTACCGACCATGAAATTGTGCAAATTGAAATTACGAAAATAAGTTTGCTTAATGGCAACATGCCAATTTAAAAAATCAACAAAAAATAAAAAAATCTCATGATTTTCGCTGATATGTTTTTTGCACTAGAATGAAGTGGTTTTTCCAGCCATATCAAAATCGATGTATTTTACAAAAACGGTAATGGAAAAAAAAATGTTTCCGCATCACAGGAGTCATGTGATCAGCAGCCGGACGTTAAAGGCGGAAACCACGAAGAATACTACAGGAAGTAGCATGAGGAAGAGGTGTGTGTTGGGGGCTTTTTGGAGAAAGTGCGTCTGGCTCCACCAGAAATCAAACAGCATCACACAGTTTATAAAAAGTTGTGTCATTCAAACGTGTTGAATCCATTGGTCTTCTGTAAAATAGCCAAAATAGCGTTGACATATCCGCTCCCAAGTTTTAGGGGCTTGTCACTTCAATGCCTGGATAAGATGCTGAAATCTTTCCTGATGGCTGGTAGATGATGAGCTGGCTGAAATTTATCTCATGTAACTGTTCACATCCATCTCTGACATGATTTTAAATGACTTATCGCATGAACAAGCTTATTCGCAGGTTATTTTAATTTAATTTCTTAATAGCAGTTGTGTTTTTGCGACAGTAGAATGCAGACAAAGATTTTCACACATTTGTAGTATAAACACATCTTCTGTTTGTACATGTTTATGCTAAATAATGAAAAAAAAATATAAATGTCACCTTGGAAGACTCCAGATCAGTGGGGTGCTTCATGGTACGAGGGTCATATCCATTGTGTCTGTCCTTAATAACAGGATCAAAGAGCTCCGCAAACACCTGATTAAAAAAAACAACAACAAAAAAAAAAACACTTTATCTTCACAAAACTTTTAGAATGATACTGAAAGCAAAGAATGGTTTGGATACAATGTCCGACCTCGTAGCTTTCTTCGTCCCCAGCCACCATGCCCACAGTTTTAATGAAGGGGTGTCCGGGGTTGTCCACCCCAGTCTGGATGCACTGATCCAGGGTCCAGTTGTTGGGCGTCGCCTTGTCCCTCAGACGAGCATAAATGGTCGGGGTCATTGCTGATGCCATGCAGTTGTTGTGCTTCCTCAGATCAGGGTAATCAGCACTGTGGGAATTAATCAGCAATAGATTAGGTATAATTTTGAGAAAATACAGTTTCCTTGACTAAAAGAGCCAACATAGAAAAGACAAATGAAATCAGTAGTTTTTTGGAAAACATATAAATAAATGCTGTACAAAGATGTTTACCTTTACCGTTAATTAGTCAGAGTCTCCAATATGTGCTAAAATGTGAGGCTATAACTATCTAGTTGACCTCAGTCTGCTAAATCCAGATTCGTTTTTGACACTCTTCCAGAAATGCACCTTGGGGGATAGAACCTCCTGCTCTCAGCTGCAGCAGTGTTATCAGTGAGGAGAAATGTGGATGCCAAAGTGCCGGCTCCCATGGCCATCATCACTGCTGTGTTACGACCGGTCATCATGCGGGTGAAAGAGTTCGCCATCGTTATTTGGTCAAGGTATTTCCTGGTGAAGAAATAAAAGGTCAATGTGACGTTTTGCAAACTTTACAGCATAAAAGTTAAATTAAACTATCAAGTAATAACATAAATTAAACATTAGATCCTTGAGCAATTTGGAATCCTGTAATTATCCATCCCAACTGCTTTAGGTGAAATATCTGACTTGTTCTCTGTAAATGTCAGGCGTAGTGTTTGCTTGTTTATTTGCTTGAAATGTGCACAAAGGTCACAGACAATGAGTAAACAGATAATTGGAAACAGACTGTACACAGGCTTAGCAATTGACAACTGCAGTGTTTCTACAAAATTGTGTGTAAGTAAAAAACAAACAAAAAAAACAAAAAAAACAAAACAAAAAAAACCATAAAATATGCACAATAAGGCCAGTAAATGTGGAACTGATGATTTTGGATTTTTTTTCCCCCAAACAAATAAATGTGAAATTAATGTAGTGCATTAAAAAAGTACAAATGATATTTACACATCTAGTAAAAGCAGTAGGACATAAATTATATCACCAAAAGACTCTCACAATAACTGCTTAAAAGATAAAAAAAAATATTTGAGTTAAAATTCAAAATCAGTTTTATTATAAATTATTTTTGTGTTTGAGTGGAAGATGTTAATGTCATTTCGTTTCATTCACATATATCTTTTCAGGTTGACAAAACTCCTAATTGCATTAGGCTATCAGATGTTTAGGTGGCAGATACAGCCTGCATGATGAGATTATTCCTGAAGCAGACAGAAGCTCCCTGATTGGCCACCCTGAGAAAGTCTCCAGCTCAGCTGATCAGTTGATTTGTGATTGGATACTGAGAGAGGGGCTGCTGTTTTAGATAAAACAAAATGAATAACAGAATAACACAACTGCAAAACGTGAAAGTTTGCAGCACGGTCGGAATTATACTAACTTATTCACAGTTTTTGATATTCAGTCATATCAAAGTGCTGTCTTAGATTTGGAATCAGGCCTGCGCACTGCCTGAACCGTTTTAGATGGCCAGCTACGCTTATGAAAGACAAGCCGGAAGAAAAGAAAGTGATACAGTGAGTGGGCAGGTGGAGGTGGAGTTAAACAGTTACCAGATTAGATCAGAGAGAAAGATGAAGAGAACAATAATATGAAGCTGTGAACAAACAGTATGGACAATTTTGGAAGCACAAAAAAGTAAATGAGCCTCAATTTGTCACAGAGAAAACAGAAAAAAAGGAAAGTAAGAAGACTGAAGGCATATAGTGGGTCAGAGGTCAGCATAAAGTGCGCTAAGAGTCACACGAAGGTCAAATGAAGTAAAATGCCCCCCTTAAAGAGATTATAAAAAGGGGGATTAGTTGGGATTTTCATCCCAGATTTGAAGGTTACATGAGGAGAGAAAAGGAAACCTGTGACCTCCGTTTAAATGTTAAAAGGCAACATTACAGTCATTTACTTTTAAATCGATTAGTTGTAGACATTTTTATGTTGAACCACATACAGTAAGTGTAAGTAACAGAACTGGAGGTTTGAGAAAGAATGCTTTTAAGACAATAGTAGCCAACAGATGGCTGACACTTGTGAACAGTAGGCAGCTTAAAAACTCTAATACAATTGTCTGCTGTGTGCGAGTGGACTGCAAATGTTCATCCAATGGGCTACTTTTAGCTGAATGACAGAGCAGAGTCATGTTGAGTGCTGTGTAATATAAGAATATTAAGCTTTTATCTGAAATGACCCTGCAAATGACCACAGTTCATGAATAAATAGAAGTAAAATGATGATCCAATTTTATACTGTGCATGTTTTAAAAGATAAAGTCACGTTTTTCAGTTGTACTGTGAGACTTATGGACCTCTCCAAGAGAAGATGGATCCACTTTAGGCTACAAGGCATGGATGAGGACAGATTTCAGAAGCAAACAATCAAAAGTTTAATTACAAATCTCATCACTTGCCTTTGCTCAGCTGAAAAGAAGAGGAGGGCAGAAGAGGGCCGGAGAGTTTCCTGGAGCTCAGTTCAGAGAGGCTTGATCTGCAAAGTGAGTGCAGCCTGAAGAATGTGAAGGGATCAGAAACGGACGAAGCTACCGGTCCAGGATTAGCCTCTGCCTGGCCGTCAGACAGAAAATCCTCTTTTCTCTGTCACTCATAATGTCTGCGTTCTTGCTCTTACTCTGGTTACCGGCAACCTGAAAACTTGTGCTGTTTGTATAAACTAATGTGCACCAAGTATAGACACAACACTTTATGCTTTCTCTTTTAGGATTCATTATATTTATAATAAACTTTCATTTTTGTTTTCCAAAACAACTGACCTGTGGCAATTTAGTGTGATAAGACGGTTATTGGAAATGCTTATTTAGTGCAAATATTAATTCTTTAATTGGCAAACACACAACCCTCGGGTGTTTGGGTTTTGTGTTAGTTTTCCAATCATTTCTTTGTTTATTTATTTGTTTATTTGTGCTAGCTTTTTACCCCTTGGTTTATAGTTTGCTTCCTGTCTGTTTCAACTAATTCTGTGTTTATTTTATGACCTTCCCTCAATCTTCCTGTTTTGCTCTCTTCCACAGCTGTTCCACTTTCTCCTGATTAAGCTTACCTGGACCCAGTGTCGTTCTCTGAGTTGATTTATAAACCCTTTGCTCAGCTGGAAATCACACTATGCAAACTTCAGATGCATGGGAAGGTGATGCCGGTCTTTTATTTACTTAAAGCTGTTCTTCTTTGTATTCCATCACAACACAAGACAAGCACAGCATGATGCGAGTATTGCAGTTTGGACTTTGAACCGAGTTTCCCTGCACTCATTACTGAACAGATTATACAAAAGCAAGCTGAAGCTCTCAACTTTATCACTAGTAAAAAGTTTTTTTTTTTGTTTTTTTTGAATCGTCTACTCTTGCTGATCCTGTCAGACGGTTTTCTACAGCACACACACACATCTGTGTCCCTTTCCACAAGGCAGTTACTGAAAGATTAAGACAGTAACTATTCAATATAAAGTCTTGCTTTAGGGAAATGACTCTGCTAAAAATGTTCAGAGGAAATCAGTCAAGGGGGATCAATTAAATGAATCATTGCTGTTTGCCATTTAGAGCTATTTTTTATATACCTCTGAGGAGTTCCCTAAGCTGTAAACTCCTCCAGTTTCTTTTTATGGTGTCTTTTCCAGTCAATTAAATCAACAGAAGCTTGAAAAAAAAAAAATATAAGAGCTTTTCTAAATTAATTTTGGAGGCAAATATTTCACTTTTTAAACCAAGAAAATTATTGAAGAGAAAAAAAGGCAACAAAGTGGTAAAGCAAGATGTAAACTTGTTGAACAGCTGAACTGAGGGATGTAAAATTAGTTTTCTTATATAATCTTCAGGGATGCACATCAGTATTTGTGACATTTAGCGAAGGGTTTGCTGTGAGTCTGCAGGTTGGGATGCCTCTTTGTTAGGCTGCAAATGTCCGACTTGTTAACTCAATTTCTTGCCTAAGATCACAATGGATCAACTCTTTACCAAGATAAAAAAAAAACAAGTATTTGTTAGTATTTGTTTGTAGTTTTAAAAAAATGTATTTAGTCGATTGAAAACATTATTGTAGCAACATGACAGTTTGAGTTAGACTCTGTTGTTAATGAATTAGAACACAAGTGGATTTAATCAGAACCATGAACAGTTTGGATACATATTGTAATTTAGTGAACTAGCTATTAATGCAGAAATAGCTTAAACATGTATCTGCCTTAATTTAATTAAATATGCTTACATTTTGTGTAGCCTGTGTGCTAGAGAAATCAAACGGCTTCTCCAATGAGCACGGATTGTTTTCTTCGCACTTAAAGATGCAATGAGTTTTTAAATGTCTTTACAGGGAACTACAGTAAGGGGATTGCATTGTTTGTACAAAAAATGTATAACCACTTTTTATGCGAGATGTAAAAAAAAATGATGTAGTATAAAAATAAATTTAAACAAAGCAAGAATGATATGTATATCTAGTAAAATTCAGGCATTTGATTTTTTTTTTTTTTTTTTTCACATTTTGTAACCATGCCTTTCTTGGCATTATAATCCAGCTTGGCTAAAATATTTTGTGTTGTTCTCTGTTATGTGTGCGCACACATTATAGCAGAAGAAAAAATAGTTTTGATTTAAAGTTTGTCACATTTTAAAGCCAGAAAACATAAAATCTTGTTGCCGTTAGTATGCCACACAAATAGTTTGGACTCTGTTCTTCGATCATTCTACATCATTCTATCGATATACTATCACATATTGATTATTAAGTGCTATCTCAAACCTCATAAACACATAACTATTGGTTAAAATTAAAAATCATTTGCTCTCTTTAACAAACTTCCTCTCTACTGGAAACGTGGCTGTTCATTTGCAAGGCAAAAATATTTGGCATTCTTTCTTTCCCCAATGATTGTGGTGTTTTCTGTAAAAACTTTGGGTGAAAACTAAAAGATTATCCTGGTTAAATATGTTCCTTCTTATTTAAATGTAGAGAATCTTGCCACTGGTGCCTTATTTTAGGATAATTTCTGAGCTTCCTGCCAACAATGTGCAATACGCAAGAAATAATCTTTTAATCTCATATTCTGTTGTGCATAATTTGCTCCATGTGGGCTGAACATAGGACCAGTTCGAGGTAAACGCTGCAGTAGCATTATCTGAATATGATCAAAGCTGCAGTGCATTAAATTGAAAGAGAGAATATGCATAAGGCATGTTGTATTTATTTTCCCTGCACCCACAAGTGAAAAATGTAAACAGATAAAGTAACACAAAAACAAATAACACATAAATAATTACAACACAAATACAACAATCTGCTTTTCTAACCCCTTGAGTGAAACAGACATCCAGAGCTACAGAGATGCATTGTTAAATGAGAAAAAGCTTCAACACATCACTGTTTAACAACAGGTTGTTTTGTGGCTGACAGCCCTGAGACTGGGCTTGACAAGAGACAAACATGCCAGTTTTAATTGGACAAAATATTGTTTTTATATATTTTCTTCAGCAGCTACACGGAACATTTTCATACAGAGAAGCAGCGGATGAAGGTACAGGAGAAATCCAGTCAGACATGCACAGCATGCAGCTGTTGTGTGCATGCAACACTATTTATCATATCATCAATATGAAAAACAAAGTCTGCTCATTCAAATGCTACATTTTTTTTTCAATCTACAGAATACATCATTGTTGTAGGTTCATGAGATGCAAAACAACAATTCAATATAAATACCAAAACAAACTTAATTAGTCGATTAAAATTAAATAAATGAAAAACAATAAAAATGTTATTCACAGCATAACAATTTCTCTTATCAGTCGCATATCTGAGGAGTCACTATATACAAAAAAATTAAATATAGTTTAATGTACTAAATAAATTAAAGTGTAAACAACGATCCCACCGTCAGTCAAGCAAAGCTACATCTCAGAGAGAGCTGCCCCTGCCTAACATGCGGTCACTCAGAAAACACACATTCACACAGCTGACAGTTTGCAAAAGCCAAAACATTATAACTGCACACAGATGCTGCAATGGTTTAGGCTGGCAGGGCTCGTTACAACAATTAAACAGTAGAGGGCGATGTTTGCTTATGTTTTCAATGCTGCATTCCCTATCTTTACACCAACATGCTACAGTACCATGGAGCATATGTTATCTAAGTTTTAAACTAAAATTAAAGTCCATTTTAGATTATTTTTTAGAGAACATTGAGGAGTTATATAAAGCTGTGACTGGACAAATTGTCAAGTATGCAGAAATTGACCTACACAAGTGGAAGGCACTGGAAAATATCTTAAATTTGTATCATTCATCTGGGCAATAAGTACAAAAATAGCTTTTCATTTCTTACATAAATCTGAGGCTAAACACAGATAAAAGATAATTATAGGCTTCAATTTTTTTTTACGGCATGTGAAAATCTTCGGCAAGAAATCTGAAATTTCATTTCAGTGTGTCGTCTAACAATGAATTTGAGGAGAGCAGTTGATTTTAATCTGCTAAGCTCACTCGGGATGCGTGATGCCAAATAAAGTCCGTCTGGTTGGAGTGCTGTATGCTGAGTTCAGAGGTCAGGTCAAAGGCCGTTCAAACAGACACATCCTAAGATGAGATCATGCAAGTTTAATGTGGTGACCGTCATGACAGAAAGCGTTTGTAGAGGGATCTTTGTACGGGGCTTTGCATGGAAATGCATAAGCAACAGAACACAAGTCATGGCACAGAGACATAAGCTCAGACCTCTCTCTGTATCTCCACCTGTTTATGCTACATCTCTGTTATGTTCATCCACTTCTTTTTCTGACTCTCAGGCTCTCGGAGGAAGAGTGATGTAGTGTGCACCACACTCTGCGCTAAGGAAACCTTCGACCCGCATTCATCTTGGTCTTGTTGAAAACAATCGCTCAGGCACCTTACCCATCTCTGTCCTCTTCTCATGCTACCTCATTATTCTGCAAAACAGCTCATTTTCCACAAGTCCTGTCCCGTTCCTTTCCACATTGCTCTGATGACTTCCTTCCAGTTTTCTCTTGATGGATTAGGATCAGGTGGGTGTTTCATCCTCAGAGGTTCGGTGGGTTCTCAATAGCTTCAAACAGATAATTCAGGCAGGCAGTCTGGGCTCGATTTTGAGCGAGAGATCATACAGCGTGTCCTCATCCATGGTCAGAGTCTTATCCATAAGGTACTGAGTCACCTAAGGCAGAAAGACAAATGAGACAAGAGTTTGTATCTTTTTTTTTTTCTTTTTTTTTAGGATTGTTGCTGCAGATGGTTAAAATACTGGAAAGATTTTACAACAGAAAAATGACGTCAGTGATTTGAATAGATTTTTGCAGGGATGTGTTTTGTTTTAAAGACATCAGACTTGAGGTTGATGCTTCTTTGAGGATTTAGTGTCAGATTCTCAACAGAGTGAGTCAAAAACAAAAACAGATGAATAATGAACAAAGGTTAGCTGTGCAGAAGAGCCGCAGGACAAAAAGTGTATCTGAAAAACATATTTATGGCAAAAACAGAAAATATTACGAATATCTGAAGCAGGAGGGGTCAAGTGTTCAGGCCTTCTGCAACTGCTCTTTGAGAACCATCAAATTGTTGTTAAACTAACATTTATTGGTGAAAATGTGTTTGAACGTATTTTAACTTTTTTATAAATTAAACTAAATATTTTTATAATGTGACAAAACTTCAAGTGCAAGCACCGCAAAGTAACTAAAGTCTAGGATTAATATTAAGTATAGATGCAGTAAAAAAAAAGAGGCTGGTGATCAGATTCATCCCATTTCAGCAGATTCTGGTCAGAATCCAAAAATCTTGCCTCTATGCATTCAGTCAATCCTCCATACATTAGCAGAAGTGTTTGTGTAGAGTGTGAAAGTTGCTATCTCTAAAGTGTGCATCTTTGCTTAAACCCAATTTAGAATAAAGATGACTAAAACATGACTGGGTTTCTTGTTTACAAAATATAAAGCAATGAGGGATGACTCACTGTAATTTTCGAATGCTATAATCTGAATAAACACTCCTCTTAAATGTTCATAGCCAGGATCAGCTACGAGCGATCAATATGCAAATAAATTATAGTCACAGCTGCTTGCAGAGTATATGCAAGGTCTGCAGCTAAACTCTGCCAAACAGGCTTATGCTTCTTTCTGAAACGCTGCTTTGCTCTCATGAAAATTGTCTGCTCTTGTCATCCTTATGCACGACATGTGGCTCCTGGAGAGTTAAAGCAGGGACTAAAATGTTCTCTTCAGAGAATACTACCTATTATGGCACCCAAATATGCACAACATATGTTGCACTTTTGTATATACACCAAGGTTTCTCACTTTACTAAAACCCAATAAAGTTTTACTCTAATCAGAAATGGTTGGCTGTTGGTGTTTTTGTTGCTCCATCTCTGGACAGTGCAGTCTACTTCCCTTAAGAAATGTAAAATGTTGGTCTTTCTATGTACTCAACATCTGCAACAAACAACAGCAGAAATAAAGACAATGAAGCAGAAAAGTAACAAAAGAAATTACCTTAGGTTGATGCTCTATTCTGTAAGGTGTCTGCTGGAACTGACGGATCTCTCTGATGATGTGCGAGATCTAATGAAAATGTAAAAACAATTACTAAGAAAAACAAAACAAAACAGAGTCTGTATGTATTTCTTATTTGGTTAAACTTGTGGATTTATAAAGCTCACCATCCTCATTTTGGAGAAATTAACAAGACCCTCCTCAGTAAAATTGGGAGTTCCTTCCTCGATAAAGGCCAAGTCAGTCAGATACATTCCCAGGTATGGCACACACGGAGGGTTGCAGCTGCATGATGGACGTTGGAAAATAACACAGCTTACGTCAGAAATTTACATACATGTAAAGCATGTCGTAATAATTTTAGACATTGATGCATTTGAACTGTTTTCTTTCAGGTTGGAATATTTTACAGTAATCAATTTCAATAACTTAAAAAAAATGGGGCAGGTTAAAATTACCTCTTGTTTTTTTTTCTACTTTTGATCAGTACGGTGTCTTACTTTTTCAGCGTCTCCCTCAGGTTTTTAAATCTTCCCTCAGAGGACACGGTCTTCTGCAGTTTGTCCATCAGAGCTTTAGTCTGGAAAATACAACAAACACACCGTGACATTTATTTTAAAAGCATTACTGCAAACGGCACCAAAACAAATACGGGCTCTACATTAACTTCTGGCCCACGTATTGGTCATAATAAAATTAACATTCATACTCCTTTAGTAAATTACAGTCTATCTGGGGATTAGAACAACATAAATGTACTCTGTTTTGTATTTTTGTGATTGCCATAATGTTTGTAATTTTTTAGGATTCACATTTAGGCGCACATTTAGAAGTAATAGCTTTTGGACATGTTGTACTGTGTGGTTAGTTTGAAATGTTTATTACATGTTGTTTGTACCTGTTTGCTGACTTTGGCCCAGGTCTTCTTCAGACGGTAGATGGCGCTGCGATTGAGCGCAGATGTGATCTCCAGCACGCCGTTGTAGTTGTTCAGACAGCGACAGATGTCCGCCACGGCGACCCACTTCTCGATGGAGCTGGCTCTCGAGCCAACATCGGTGTGGCTCATAATCTGGGATGCCACCAGGTTACTCATCTGCAAAGGAAATGGGAAGGTCTTAAAGCACCTAGTGTGCCCTAAAGATAAATAAGACACATTTTCCACAGAGGCACAACTTACATCATTGAAATGTTGACTTGTTTTCATGATGTAGGGAGTCCTTTCAGTCTTATCAACCTTCATCCAGCCCTGGCCCAGGAACTCTCTGGCACAGAGGAGACAAAGACAAACTGCTGAGCTCAGATCAGCTTGTTAATCCCGCCTGTCCTGGAAGCCTTACAGATGTTTTCCTCCGGGGTCTGGCTGCTTTGTCATAATTTACAGAGGAATGTTAAACCACTTAACTCTGACAAACTAATTTATGAACAGTCTGGTCTCTGAACTCCGTAATTTATGGACTATAGAATGTTAATGTTTTCTCACAATTCGTCTGAAATAGAGTGTTATGTAAGGACTGACTCGTAGGGAATGCTCCTGAAGACGATGTGGTCCAGCAGAGTGATCTGCTCAGCCAGCTCCATCGCCGAGAGAGACTCAAAACACTCAGCCTTTGGGCAGTCCGCCTTAGCACACACACAGAGAACAAACTCATAAACAAGCATAAATAACGAGATGTAAATGTCTAATACAGGGAGCAACTGTGATGGATATGAGCGGTGACAGCCAACTATCCCCTAGTGACTGACAGTCAGGAAGAGAGAGTCCTGACCGCTTCCGCCTGCAGGACAGGACAACCAGGACTGACCGAGACCTTTCACATCTTACACCAGCAACATGCTGTGTCGCTGAGGTATTTTTATGGTTGAATGCAATTCCCTGGTGAAAGTATTTATGCCGCCTAAACTGTTCCACAAAATGTTGCATGTCACATAAACCTCTGTGTAATGTTATGTGAATCTAATAAGTCTGGAGTGAATTTGTCCCAATCCTGAGTTTAAACTCTAACAATTCATTTTCACTGCAATTACAGATCACATCAAAATACTAAACCTCCTGCATGTTCTGCTTTCTAAATCAGCCCAGGCTCAGTTTGACTTTATGGAAAACAATTGTGAACATCATTTTTTACATTTTGACGACAATTCTTAAATTGATTTTAATCTTGACTTTGATTAAGCTGCAGCTTTAACAGTTTTCTTATTTTAACGATTGCCCACCTCCCCATCAACTCTGACCCACGTCTCCGTCTCTGCTAAACAAAAATAATCCCCACAGCATGATGCTGCCACCACCATGTCTCACTGTTGGGGAAGGTGTGTTCTGGGCATGTGGGACATTTTGAATGGGATTTCTTATGGCTTGTGGTATTGTTTTATAACATAACTCTGCTTAAAAGTCTCCAGAAATGTATCTATGTTGTGTCTGCTGTGTTTTGTGATCTTCATGCCGCTGTTTGTTTACTAATGTTCTCCAAAAAACCTCTGAGGCTTCAGAGAACAGCTGCATTTATACTAAGATTAAATTACACACAGGTGGGCTCAGTTTATTGGCTTCAGAAAGAAAGAGGTTGCAGCAAATTTTATTTTGGTGTATCGAAGAAAAAAAGGGACTGAATAAAAATGTATGACAAACTAAACTTTTTATTTGTAAAAAGTTCCGGAAAACATCCATGTTCATGTCAGGTCAAAAATTTGTAAATTATTTCTATCATATCAAATGCTAATTTATTATATTGAAGCTTGGTCTTGTTCTGTGACAAAATGTAAAGGCATTGGGGTATGAAGAGCATAAATGTTGTTTTTTTTCTTCAGTTTTTCAGTGTTTTCGATTTAGAGGATACAGTATTTTGCAATGTTATTAATAATATATAAAGGCATCAGCAGGGTAATATAAAGCCATTAATCAAAATTAAATGGTGTGTTATTAACTTAGGCTGTAGTTGATGAGGGCAATATTTGGCAACAAGGGTTGCTAATTTATCTTTATGCAGGGAATTATTGCAGGATAAAAATTGTACAAATGATTTATTTTCTCATAAAATCTGTCATTAAATGCTCTCGGTATCTCACCATCTGCAAAATATCCTCTATCCTCAACTGGGCATCCTCCTGCTCGTCTTGAGAAAGGGCGCTGGGAGACAAAAAAAAATAAATTAAAACCACAAGAAAAGATGTTTATCAAAATTTAATTTAAAAGAATAAGCAACATCTGATGAAAGAGACATATTGATTCCTTTAATTCAGTTACTGGTGCTGTGTGCTTGTGTCATACCTTAATATGTTGGCAGTAGCTTTTCTCTCCTGGGGCAGGAGGTCTGGATCTCGCAGCACCTCCTCCAGGAGATAAATCACCGACATCTTCAGCTCCCCATTCATCTCAAAGTCCTAATCACAGAGACAAATAGACACACAGACTGGGCGCGTTCGTGTTGAAGACTCCAAACTAAAACTACTGTAGCTTTTCCACTCTGTCCAGCTCCAGCTAGTCAGGCATCTGGAACTAGCTGCGTCTCAGATATTTGCAGATGCTTGACCATTTTTCCAACCACCCAGAATCCCCTCAGTCCTTACAGTCTTTACACCTTTTTATTCCCATTTAACTCCCGTCTCAACTCTAGTTCAGAGGACAGCATTCAATCTCTTTTTGCTCTTTAGCCACTAGAAGAGCAAAAAGAGCATAGTGTGTGTTGGAGCTCTGCTGTGTGTTAATAAGCCTACTAAAGCTGGCATGTCATCGCAGAATTTTGTATTATTGAAGAAATGTACAGAAAACAGATCAATGCAGTTAGCCTAGAAGGACCTCTGTGCAGAGTCAGGCAATTACCTTGATGTTCAATTCATTAAACAAAGGCCATTTAGCAGAGCGGTTGGTCAGTCGAGCAGGCTGTCCGGCTGAAACAGCAACAATATGCTGTGTGTGTGTGTGTGTGTGTGTGTGTGTGTGTGTGCGTGTGTGAGAGCCGCTTATATTTTTCAGTAGAGAGCAGCGGAGCAGCAAGAGAACCCATCAGTCACCTGCTTTAATTAGACCACACAGATGCATGAACACAAGCAGGAACAGTCAGACCTGCACACAGCAGTGGGTGTAAACAAACCTGTGAGTGTTTGGAGACCCAGTGACGCAGCACGTTGAGGACCCTGTTGGTTGCAGCTCTGCGGATGATGAACTCTTTATCACAGGTCCTCTCAGAGTTAGCAAACACTGCGAGGGAGAATGAACACAGGTGACAAAATTCCTCATGCGTAAAGGTTTCATATCAGCAGCTTTTAACAGATTATCTGTTTATCTGAGGCACATCCACAGGTCTCAATGTTATGACTGACTTAGCATAAAAGTAAGCTAAGTTAAATGAAAAGCTGTTATGTGGTCAGAAAAACTAAAGAAAAAAACAAAAAATTATTTTTATATTTCTTAGCCGCTCTTCAAAATGGGAAAGAGAAGAGAACTTGCTGCCCAAGAAAGGCAGATATGTGTCCATTTTCAGAGTTCAGGAAATGTTCTAAAGGAAATTATCTACTTCATGTTAACTTGCCCTTATCTTCAGTCAGAGCAAGAACTTAAAGGGAAAAGGAAAACATTTTTAAAATCTACTAAAGTCACTTAAACTGGATTTGGCATTAAACAGGAGATGAACATGTGGAAAAATCCTTCCTGGTCACTTCTGGGTTCTTCTGATGCTGTTGGCAAGTTTTTCTTCTTAAGTACCTCAAAAACCTTTTACAGAGCATCGATTTATGGACTCCTTGAAACACCAGAAGACATCAATCCTATAAAATTGGAAGGTTTTTCAGTAGTATAATGATTTGTAAATCGTTTCACTAACTCAAAATCCAACCTCTTCAATAAAGTTTGAACTGTTCAGTATGTTTGAGTTAGAGATTAATGCTAATGCACTGAAAATGTATTTATATTAGAGCTTTTTTTCAAACATTTGCCAGGTATGACAATAAATGTGAACTGCACTGTATGTTTTTTAAAACAACTTTCATACGTAATACAGAACACAGAATTCCTTCGAACGCTTCTTTAGTGGCTTTTGCTGTGGCTAAAAAAAAAATCTTCAAGCATTTATCATAACTTTAAATATTTTCTAATTTTATGTGAACGTCTGGTGGCGTTCCAGCACAGCATTGTTTATGCAACACATTTCAAGACTCTCATATTTTTTTTATAATATATATATTTTTTTATAATATACTTGGAACCAGAAAACTAGTACCAGTACAGGGTAAAATAAAGTGTCTACCGTTTTGTTGGTTTTGAATAAATATTGATGCTAAACAAATTAACGCTTGATTAAAACACAGGAGCTCCGTGTATTCGTCCTCACATGAGTGACAAATAAAAACCTGCATGGGCAAAGAACTTTATATTTCAGTTTTCTACTTTTATTAAAGGTTATGCAATAAATCATTCAGTTCAAAGCTCGGCAGTAGGTTTCTGTAGTCTGTGTGCCTTTTGTGTGTTTACCTGGTGGGGTACCATGTCCTGCTGCTGCAGTTGCAATTGCAAACGCTGAGGCAGGAGAGACGGAGCAGCGTGAATTCTCCCCAGACTGAACTGCAGACACAGAGACGCATAATTATCATCAGCAGCAGCAACACGGCTACTTTTTTCTGCTGTTGCAGTTCAAGAGGAAGGAGTGCATTAAATGACCTCTTCCGACAGCACATCGGGATTACAGAGGCTCCAAATAAATCACTTGACGTTATGAGTCACAACTTTACTTAAGGATTAAAAGGTTGTCCGCTGAGATCATTCTTCTGTTGTAGTGAACATTATTTGTCGTTTTTATGTCAACCTTAATTACAGTCTGACAATGAGTAATGTGTTCAATAATTGCACCATGAAAAAAATATATAAATAAAAGAATGTTTTATTTATTTGGAATTAAAAGATTTGAATTTAAAAACTGTGGAGCAACAAAAGACTGTAGAAGTTTTTTGATTTGGAAAGGTCAAAGTTTTAACAAATTGTATTCCTCTTAGTTAAATAGTGTCCATTTGCATTTTTAAAACACAATTTCACAAGGAACACTGTGTGACAGATTAGTCCTGCTGAGTTAAAGGTTATCTGAAAATGTAAAAATAATCCATTTCACAAATGTTTCACCAATCATAATTCTGCTTCAAATTTATGTTGGATATCAAGTTTCATGAGAAGTTTTTATAAACAAAGAAGAAAAACACAGGCAAAGCCGTAACTTTGTCTCTAGATTAAGATTACAGAAATCACAATCATCATCAGTCTAAAAACAGTGATTCAGTTTGCAGCAATTCGGTTTACAGATTATCATGCAGTCTAATAGGTTCACTGCATAAAAAACAACTATTTTAAGCATTTTTAGTTGATCAGTTCTTGCCATCATTTGGGTTTGAGTTTTGTGTCAGGCTGCTGCAGCAGAAATCTTGATCGGCTCACTAACTGGGCAGTGGCACAGCGTTGCCAGCCTGGCACCAACCTGGTGTAACCGTGTGCAATATAGCCCACAAACACACCCACGGATTTACCTCCAGGCTGTCTGTAGCGGAGGTGGCGTGGTGTGGACGGAGAGCGACACGGAGACATGTCTCCCGCCTCGCTGCTCTGCGGAGACTCTGGGATGATTTTCTCCAGCGACACAGATTCCAACACAGCTAGACAGCAAGTTCAGATCAGGAGAAAAAGCACAATAAGTGACAGCACTGCTTATAATGATGAGCATTAATGCTGCAGTTAGAAATCTGCAAGAAAGAAATCTTTTTTTAATGTAATTATGATCTTTCAATTGACACACTATATATTTATTATTTGCAAACATTGGTTTGGGATTTTACCGACTTTCTACATATCTGTTCCAAATACATTTGACTAATTTGAAAGAAAACATGCATTTAAGAGAGATGGATGACATGTTCAAAAAAAGACACCGACCAGAACAGGAACTGTTATACATTTCTGAATAAATTGGAAGCTAATTCTCAGACATGTTTACTTGTAGAAATTCTCTTACTTGTAAAGAACATCTGTCTTATTGAATGGCATGTTCTCTGGTCTCTTATTTTAGACGTGTACAGAAGAAAGTTCTTGCTAAACTGTCTGTCTAAACCCTTGCAATTGGGAAGCTGAGGGTTTAATTGCAGATTTTTCTCCTGCCACATGATGATGTGCTCAAATGTGTCCATTTGTGAGTGTGGCTAGGTGAATGTAGCTCTAGCATGAAGAGCTATTTTCCCTTTGGACACTTGGAGGTTGTGGTAAGTTTGTGTTGAGGGAAACTTTGACATACTTCTCCGAATGCTCCGCCTCAGTTTTCCACAGAAAGGATCGATCCGCGGAGCCTCCTCCCCCTCGGCTGCCGGGACGGGACTCTGGTCAGGCGAGGAGGGAGTCGGAGGATCCTGTGACGCCTTGCAGTTGTTGGGAGGAGGCGAGGTGGAAGAGGAAGGCGGAGAGGTCGCAGTCGGGGTTGGGGTTTGAGGCGTCGGAGTTTGAGGGGTCTGGGCAGAAGTGGGGCTACTGGCAGCCGACTGGGAGCTGTTGTGGTTGAAGTTTGAGTTGGACAGAGGAGACGTCAGGTCGAGGCCTCCCACCCTGGCAGTGATGGGGGAGTGAAGAGAAAGCTTTCGGATCCGGACAGGGGAAGAGGTGCGGGACTGGATGGACAACGGAGGAGGAGACGAGAACTTGCGGCAGAGACGAGGAGATCTGTCGTTCGTGTTGTCGGTGCCTCTGTTGTTTTGGTTTGTGGCAAAAAACAGCTCCAAGGACCTGGAGGGAGGAGAGAAACAATAAGTTAGCAAAACGATAAGATATTAAAAGAGCAATAAACAAAGAGTTCAGGGGAGAAAAAAAGAGAAAACAAACATTTTTGCAGCAGTGTGGAAGATTGTTCTCTCATTATAAAACTTTTTTTCTTTTAGAACAGTTTTCATAACAAACAAGAGGAAAGTTGTATTTGGGCTGAGATATTTCCTTAGAGTGAAGATTTTCCAGAGAACTGGGAGGGCGTGAAGCTTCCTGTTATTAGATTTCTTCAGTGATTTGTATTGAGTGGACAAAGGATGTCAGAGCTGTGACAGATTCTTTATTGTTGCACCTCTGTATCCCAGCACACTGAACTGAAGAAATAAAAACATTTCCCATTTTACCCTGACTAGCTTTAATTCCCCCCCAATGTTTAAATTCATACCTTTTTAAAACATCAGAAATATTATCGCTTTGTACAGCCAGGGCGATTACTCAGCTTCAATAAAAGCAGTAAAAGGCAGACAAGTGAAGATGAACTTAATACTGCTCTATTAATGTCGAGCCCACAGACAGTTATCATCAGTTTATCCCCGAGAGGCTTTATAGCAGCTGTCAAGACGGTTTGGTTTTTACGGCCTGACGCTGCTCACGATCAATTTTCACTCTCGTTAGAGTTTGTGTTGTGCAGTTTATTTTCACAAAGATGTGACAGGTTTGAAGGAGTGCAGACTGGTTCACATTTACACTTGTAAGAACACACAAATCATAATGTTTCTTTAAAATAGCCAGCATTTATTAGGCAAATATCCACATACATTTATACAAACTTAATCTCAAACTGTAAACTGGAGAAAGACCCAGTGTTTTTAATTTATTGGGGAATTATTACAATGTCAGGAAGTAATAGTTAAACTCACCTATGGAACAATTAAACAAAGTCTGTTCAATTAAATTAGATTAGAATAGAACTGAAATATCCTTTATTGTCCCACAGTGGGGAAACATTTAGCAACAGGACATCATTTACTCTTCCTTTATCCTCCTGACTACCAGTAGTTCATTTTTGTCCTCTGTAGAGGACATTTCTAAACTTGAATGTCTCCCACCCCCTGCATTCTACTGAATTAATTCCTTTTGGTATCTGGAGAGGACATTTAGGGCTTTTCAATGATACCACGTGTGGAGAAGTGGGACTTTTGTATGTATCTTTTTCTAATTCATAAAAATTGCGTTCATCAGTAATACATTTTATGGGAAGAGACAAAGTAAGTGCATAAAACCTTTTATTACCTTACAAAGACTGTGGGATTTAAAAAAATGGTGATTGGACAATATTTCTTTTCCTGGTAGTCAGGAGGCTATAACATTTATGAAATTGGAGCACAAAGAGAATTTGGACATTCTGCTTTGCAAAGTCTCTCCAGATCATCTAGACTAGAGTTTTCTCTCAGGCTTTCCATTCATCTTTTAGAGGATTTATGCATGGGGACCAAGCTGGCCCTGGAAGGCATTGATTTTGTGTTTGATGAACCATTTCTGTGCTGATTTAGCCGTATTTTCAAGTTGGTATGGAAGTGAATAGGAAGAGATAGAGACCTGGAGTGGCCTAGTCAAAACCTGGACTCATTACCCAACTCAGGCGCTATATTGTGACTTCAAGCAGGCCTCTTCTATCTGTTCAAAAATTCTCCAGTGTTGCTGAATTTAAAGATTGTCCAAAGAAGAGAATACCGTCACTGTGATGATCAAGACTCTTACATGTTTTCACACATGCATGGTGGGAGTTTTTGCTGGAAAAGGCAGCATAACTAGTTATTGGGTTTGTGTTGGATTTTTTCTTTACCTTCTATCAGATCTGTCAGACTACTTTAAGTTTAAACATTGTTTGATTGTTACAAAGTCCGCTGTCAGTGAATAGTGATGTAATAATCTTCTTGACTTTTTGTAAATACAAAAATAAACTTTTGCTTTATTTAAACTGTTTAATGTTAATTTTATCAAATACTAACCAGCCATATTGTCGTCTCATGAACATTTAATTGTTCTACTACTGTAATACCAAGTAATTTGTTGATGGATGCTGGATAACAATAATGTGAAAAGTCAAAATATTATCATTCTGGTGCTTAGTGCGTAATTTCTAATCTCATAAATATAAATGCAACTGTGAGCAATAATAGCAGAGAGTAACTGTAGTTTATGTTTGTTTACCAATGAAAACAATGCAAAATCTTCATGTAAAACTATTATAGATCAGAAAATATGGATATCTTCTAATATTTAAGGCCATGAACCTATTAGAGTCAATCCGTGACATGTGTTTTCGACAGATAGATATAAAAATCTTCCTTAGGTCTGAGAGTCACCACAGGTTTGGTGTTTGATTCTGTGCCAGAAACATGAAAGCTTTTATCAAATGGAAAATAAAACATTTGGTTATTGCAGTTCAGGGAGACGAGTCAAAATTGGTTTATAGGTAGAGTAATCATGCAAAGGCAAACACAGGCATCTTCTGTTTGTGTGGGAACCTCTGGCCGATCCAAAACAGAACAAGATGCATCTTAAAAAGAAATGAAAAGCTGGAGGGGGGAAGATGCATGAAGAACATGAAGACGTAATGATAAGCTGAAGAGCAACAAGCAGAGTAAGAGAATGCAAACTTAAGGTGATTAATATCTTACTGATTTAACGATTTGTTGGAAAGAAAACATCTAAAGAAAGTAATATTCCATTGAGAAAACATGCTTTTGGATTAATGCAGACTTTACACATTAAAATATACTCAGATTTCCCTTCATTTCCTTATTGCTATGATTCATTATAATGTCAGAGGCAGATGGAGAGTTACAATCCCAGTAAGTCATTCGGATAAATTCTCAGTCAGGATCAGTAAAAGCTGGAGCCATGCATTAGTTCAGTATCAGACCATGACCAGAGAGAAGAAGCAGACAGGAGAAAGTGCAGCGGAGTCAACAGAGAAAAGACCAAGTTACTTGGACTGATCCATGGCTATCTTCTTGATCTTCAGACTGTAGTCAGGACAGATGGATGATATGGACAGACGGTCAAATGAGTGGCGCTGCACCCTGGAATATGTGGGGACAAGAGAGACGGATGACAAAAAATGATTTAATGTCGGGATGCAACGGTTGGATTGAGACAGAAATCCAAGCGACACAACAGAGATGGAAGATGGTCAGAGGGATGATGTTGGAAGAGCGATGAATTAATCTCTCTTGGAGGAAAGTTGCGCCTGAGGAAGGAGCGGACACTGTGAGTCAGAGAACAGCAGGGCACAGGAAATATTCAGACTCCTAAGATGATCACATGGGAGGAAACCCAACCTCAAAAAGGCACATCATTTTACTTCTAAATGTGTAAATATTTATATATGGGCATATCACATACATATTTATGTGTTTAGATATTTCATCTCAGTCCCTGTAGGAATGAGATGAGGGGAAGAAATCTCTCCCCTTGTAAGAAAGAGTTGGAAGCAGTTTCCGATTTCAACCCATGAAAGCAGTTTAACTGTACTGGGCAAAGACGCCCCCAATTCATTTTCTGGAGAATCTGTTTCAGTTAAAACCAGATATTATATTTTTCAAAGTGAAACTTTTCTTACTTTCTGACATCAAATAAACCTTTTTTTTGGTCATGGTCAGTTAGGATTTAGAGAGATTCTTATTACCTTCTTGCATTTCTTTTCCCAAATCTACTAGAATTACTGTGCCTTTAGAGAATTAGTGATCAATCACTGTCATCTTATGTTTGTTTCAAAAGGGAGAATTATGTATTTTCCTGGAACATAGAGCCATTTTATACCACAATAAAGTTGCTATGTTACCTTCAGTTGTAACATCTGAAAAGAAGTTTGACTTAGTTTGACTTTGCCTCCGTCTCTTTAAGAAGCTCCTAACCTTTCATCACAGTAATGCTTCTCCATGATGCCATTTAAATCAGTTTCAATCTAGCATTGGACTGAGAAGTGGTTTGTATGATGAACTCTGCAGACTCGCAGCTCCATCAGGTGTTTGCTAATATCTGCCACTAGAGAATAACATTATAGCATGATAAAAAAGCTCAATAAGTCGATTTTGCACAATACCCACCCTTCCATCTTTTAAAATTAACCTGTTTTACATTCACGTCTCTATCAGTGCAACATTGATTTTACTTCTAGTGTAAGTGGTTAACTTAAAATATGGATTAATAATTATATTTAATTGCTCTTACGGGTAAATCAGAATTGAATAAGCGCGATTTGATGGCTTCACCTTTATAAAACACAACACATTGAATGGTGCATCTCTACCACTTATCTGCCAAAAGCAAATTCTAAAATAACCATCACTTCCTCCATGTGACTAGCTTACCAGAAAATAAAGAAGATACGGTTTAGGGAAAACGTGCTTTCTGTACAATACAGAAAAAATGCAATCATGCAACTCTCTTTCTTGTGTGCCTCTAATGCTCAAGTGCTTCCTTCTTGTTCTCATCCAGTGAACACAGCCACAAGTCATGGCGAGTTAAGTTACTATGTCCTTTGGCACAAAAAAACACAAACTTTTCCAGTCAAAACCCAGAGCTGAGCAGAGATGTGGAGCACAAACACCCTGCTCTGATGGAGCCAGAGATATAATGAGATTTAGATTGAAACATCATGTGACACACAGCAGATTTTCATGTTGATGCCAAACAAAATTTGTTGAGGCATCTGTCCTGCTGGCCCATCAGATACAAACATTGCTTGTTCAAGCTGGTCATGTGTAAAGTCAAAACCTGATTCTTATATTCTAATGAAACATAATGCAATCCCTGCAGCAAATGTGTGTTGTATGACCAAAGGCATGACTGCATATTTGTGTGTGTAAATTGTAAGACCTGATGGGTATGGAGGAAAAGGGCTTCTTGTAGATGTCAGCCAGTTTGTACATGACCACGGTTGCCGTGGTGAAGATCCTGTACGTGTGCAGGAAGGTGTTCAGGAAGTCTATAGAGAGGAAGCGCAGGTCGGTCAGCCGCTCCAGCAGCCGCTCCACACTCGCGTAACGGATCTGGGGGACCTTGCAGGAGTTGAGCGTCTTGCTGAAGCAAATGTCAACATCATCTTTATGGAGGCGCACATCGGATCTGATGGACACACACACACACACACACACACACACACACACACGCACGCGCACATACGGACACAAACACAAAACAGCATGTGGGTGACTGCAGGGCAGCTCAGCAAGAAAAATGCATTAAATGCAACTGAGCAAAAATAAGGTTAAGCCAATAAAGAGAGAAATTAAAATGAAAACTACAAATTAAAAGAAACCAACATAAGACATAAAACTTTGACTTAAAGCAATTACTTTTTCACAGGAGCATGGATCTAGTATCAAAATGGTCACAAAGGTTTTAGACGTAGAAGCATCTTGATAATTGTGATTATGATTGTTACATACTTTTTTGAGTGTCCATATTTTCATGCAAGTCAGTGCAGACGATAACAGACACGTTTGTCTTATCTCAGTGAGGTTTTCATTTCTATAACTAGGCATGGGCTGCCATGAGATTCTCATGTCATATCCCTGGATAAAATGACAGTGGTTGCACAAATTTGACATATTATCATAAACATTTAAAAGAAGAAAATATAAGATGATGCAGCTGTTTTTGTTTTTGTCCCTTTTCTAAGGTTTGGTGCGTTTCCATTTTTAGGGGGGAGAAGAAAAGAAAGCCTTCTGCAAAGGGATGTTTTGTACTCACTTTGATTTGAAGTAATTTTGTTATTATTTGTCCGCAGTGCACATTAGCTACATTTGGCTATGGGGCCACCATAAATGGTTTCAACCAGCAGAAGGTCAAATTTAAAACCACAAAGCGGGTTTATTGCACAAAATGCCCTCCTTTACTCCACAGAGTAACTCTTTCTTCCTTATTTTCTTGAAGAGTTTAAAGTTTGTACATGGAAATTGTGCATGAAGGCAGGATGTTAAATTAGTCAGGCTGACAGCATGGGTTTCGTCAGCTTTTTAACAGACATGGATGCTCACAACTTTCAAAACAGCATTAACTTTATAATGGACTCATTTAGACTCATTTTATATTCCTACTAACTGACTGGTGAGAAAAAAGTGTAATGGAAAAAAGCTGTGCTAAGCAACGGGTGGCAGAGGGGGGACCAGAGTATGCATCAGAAAGTAAAAACTAAGATAAAACTCTTAGTGTTGGATTTCTCATTAAAATAACCAAGCTTTACTAAAGGTACAGCCCAATGGAGATTCTGAAGCAGCCTGACATTTTACTTTTTAATACGTAGCTCTTGCTCAGAGGTGAGCAACTCCAGTCCTCGAGTTCAAATACCCTGCAGCTTTTGGCGGCATCAGTGCTCTAACACACCTGAATCAAATAAATTGTTAATGATCAGGCTTTTGCAAAATAGCAGAAGCAAATAAGCCTTTTGATTCAGGTGATTTTGAACGAGGATGAATGCAAAAGTTGCAGGACATCGGCACTCAAGAGATATCACAAACTGGCCCATGCCTACTTAAAATCCAAACTTGTGTCAATTTTGAAACTAATTTCTCTCCATAGCACTTCACTTTGAACATGCAGCTTGCTCTAGGTGCATAGCATGAAGATATGTGTGCTTTTCTTCACACAAAGACACTTACTTGATCATATGAGGCACAGAGACTATAGAGTTTTCCTCAAACACACTAGTCATCAGGCCATTACAGCGGATATTATCGATGCACTGTAAACACACAGAGAGCCACAATTAACCAAAGACAAAACATTTTCTAAACATTACACAGACAACTGGTGGAGAGAGCAACAGAAAACATCCCAAAGAAGTTTGACCTGGTTTTATCGTTTTCCTGCTTTAAATTATTACAAAGGTAGGATTAATAAGAATATGTCAAGACAAGAAAGCAATTCATAAACCCGTCATTGTATTCTATGTGACAAGAATTAATCCACTGTGACATGCTTGTACGCTGTTACCTTGTTTGCGAAGCACAGAGGCAGCGAGCCCAGGGGAACGGCACCACACTCTGTTTACTCATCACTAAGCCCCCTCAATGCCCAGCGGAGACATGCTCTTGCTGTTTGGAGGTGTTCTTGTTATTATGTGTTTGTATGGATCTGTGTTGGTGTATTACCTGGCTAATATCACTGGTCCATGCAGCCTTTTCCTGCCGCGACGGCGCCAGCAGCACCACAGTAAATGAAGTCGAGTCTGACGGCTCCACCACCAACTTAAAGTCCAGCTGACCAAACACCTGACCAGCCGTTTTAGCTGCAATACGGGGGGAAACAATCAGCGTCTTTTACACACCTAGATGGTTAAGCTCCTAAATATTTATGAGGAAAACAGCAGCACTGAAGGTTAATTAGGCAAACCTTCGTCTGTGCATTGCTGAGGATTAAAGGTAAAATGGACCGTCAGAATCCACACGAATGCCTCACTCTTTGTATTTATGTGTATAATTACCAATCCTAGACGCAAAATGAATTTTCACATAAAGGAGTTACAGTTCTATAATGCTAAAAGATCATACCATGATATTTAAAGGGTGAACGTCTGATATTTAAAGAAAATTAATTATTGTTTGACATCTAATTAACCTTCAAACGAGATGCAGAGTCTGAATAACCCGATACGTAGGAGGTATTGAAGAGAAGAGAAGGAAACACTGTTCTTACATTCGTCATCAGCAGCATCTGGTTCCTCTATGAGTGTGCAGTCAATAAGGGACAAAACTCCACCTTGCTGTTAGAGGAAGAAGAAAAAATATTCTAGATTCTTTTTCCTACTTGTGTATTGTTGCAGAACACAGTGTAACAGTGATGTCACCTTCAGGAGGTGCAGTTTTCCACCAGAGCTGCGAGTGCAGACTAGAAAGTGCTTTGTGAAAAGGAAACACTGTCGCTCTCCCTCTTTCTTCAGGGAAAGGGAGCCGAGTCGGACCTTGCTGAGTTTCCCTCGCTCCACTGACGGCAGCTGGATCAGAGAGCCTGTGGAGCAGGAGGGGCATAGGATTATATTACGCATCATTAAACTGACTGAAGAGAAGACACACACACTGATTTAATCCATTTATGTGATTAGAATTAAAATTCCTGCGATTGTTAGTTGAGCCTCCACAACATTTCTCTGAGCGTCACAGCAGCAGCTTCTCATTCTTCCAACAAACTTGCAGATGCTTTTAGACATGCACCAATTGCTTCCACACAATGCTCTGCTGCTTTATGATAGTGTTATATACTTATGTCAGTCAAAATGAACAATAGCTATGAATGAATGCTAATTTGTCATTCCCTATAAAAGTCATCGCATGCATGTGTCATTACATAATTTTTTTTTTTTTTAATAGTTGTCAAAATCTGCCAAGTTTTTCTTTATCATTCTTTCCTTCCCAAAACTGAACAATTTCTGTCAGGAAAAATTCGGTTTTCACTGATAATATTGTTTACAGCTGTGCACAGTTTAGTCCAACGGTTGTTTCTTGTGTTTGTTGTTAAATAAGTTTATGCTTTTCTTTTGCACAAAGCTGTGAACTAATTAAAACTGCTAATTATATGTGTTTAGTGCCTTGTACATATTTACTTCACTAAATACATTAGCATGTAACTTGTAAATGCAGATTTCAAATAGCTATGCAAAGACTATAAAGTGCTCACTAAGATCTGACTTTCATTGACATGAATACTTGCTTTTGAGGAAGGAACTATCCATTTTGTTCTAGTTGTTTTGAAAAATGTACAAGATGTTGTACAAATGTCAAACATACATGTAAGACTTGCACAAAGTGACAGAAAAACTGTAACATAAAAGTTAACGGATGGATGGATGGATGGATGGATGGATGGATGGATGGATGGATGGATGGATGGATGGATGGATGGATGGATGCTAAAACTAAATTCCACACTTCTTTAGATTAAGTGGAAACCATCTTTCCTGAATGCCTTTCAGTGTTTAAAGATTTTTTTATTTTTTTTTTACGGATTAGAAACTTGATCCAAATTAGAAAAAAACAAGCCGCTTCTGATGAGTCAGCTACAGAGGGAAAAACTCAGCCTGATTTCCTAGGACAGTTTAACATGTCTTTAAAGACTTGTAGATCTCTCCCAGCCAACCGACTTAACAATAAAACCACTGACAGGTAAATTACATCGACTATTTGGTTAAAACACATTGTTCTGCTGAGAAATCTTGGTTCCTGGCATCCATCACCTATTTCAAGGCGGCACCACTCCCAGATGACGTTGTCCCTCCTCAACAAGACTGTGTGTTTCACCACACGGTAGAGACGGCTCAACAAGCATAAGATCCTAATCTGTAGGATCAACTGGAAAACCCAATCATCAAAGGGAAAATCCTGCAGCCCACAGTCACCTGCTGCTATTTTCCAAGAGCCAAACACCACAGGATGCCCACAAAGGTTCTCTGTAAATGCCACAAGGGGCTGCGGCTGTTTTTCACAGTACATCAGACAAGTAGTTTCATTGCCGCTGCTAAATGAGAAAATCTTATCTAATTTTACCAATTTGATAATTTATGTTGTTATGAAACAGTAGGAAGCCGTTATTAGGTTTCTACACTTTGAATTAGAGCATCCAGAATGAACACCAGAGTCCATATTGAATTAATGTAACTCAATAACTCCTCAACATAATTCAGTTTTGAAAGATTGTGTTTTTATAATAACTACTTGTTGCTTAAGGTGTGCAGAGGTATGTGGAGTAATAAAAGTAATTGAGTGGTTTTACTTTGTTAGACCAGGCAGAACCTATGGTGAAATCATGCACGTGTTCAGTTGCAATCAGATGTGGGGCAACAGACCCAGGAGGGAAAACCAAACATCAAAATCCAGATTTTGACAAAATCACATCATCTGCAAAGGGAAAGAGGAGAACCTGAGGCTCCCAAAGTATATAGTGGCACTATTGCTCCTGGAGCAATACCAATACTAGTTAGTTACCGAAGCATCTGCCAGTCAAAATAGTGAGTGGTCAGTTATGTGCATGAGACATCATCCCAATGTCTTAATGAGGTTTTTAAAAAATCACTTTTGGTGTCTGTAGGAGATCCTCTGGCTGCAGCTGACAGTTGTCCAGCATGTGAGGCATACAGATGTTACACTACTGGGACAAGAGCCCAATACATGCCACTGCTATCGCACTATTTTAATGAAAGAGCATAAATCACTGCAAACAAGGAGTTTTCTGAATCAAACCGCTAAAGAGCATTGCTGTGCACTGATGAAGACTCACCCTGCCTGACGAAGGTCTGGCTGGTGTCCAGCAGGATGTCGCAGCCCTCAACAATCATCCTCTCAATGGCCAGATTCTTCCGGATGTTTTCTGTGTCGCTAACTTCATCGTGCATCACTCTGGACACACAATAATCAAGTTATTTCAGTTTTTATAATCAGAGCGAATAGAAAAATGTTGAGTATTTCAGCACCTACCTAGATAATTCCTCTAATTTGGACTTGGCAAACTCAAGACTCTTGCGCTCCACATGCTCATGAGGTGTGTGGGCCAGGAGTTCGTGTAGTGTTATGATGTAACGGGGGATCTTTATGGAGGAAAGAGCATTATGGAAAAGCAAAGTGGAGTGGATATATACATCTAATTCAGTCATGCAAAAGTTTGTTTCCGAGCGTCAGAGTGTGGCAGAGATCTACCTGGAACATCGGGTATGTGAGAAAAGTCTCGAGCATCCTTCCTTCACAGGCAGCGTTGGACTCGTACTGTTTCAGCAGTTTGTCGAAGTCTCTGTTCTGCTTACAGTTGGCCAAAACCTGAAGGCTGTACTGATGGTTACGCACAAACTCCTGGTAGATGTTCAGCATGGGCAGCAGGATGTCAAACAGGTCAGCTGGAGGTATAAACATATGATATAAATGCACATGCAGTCAGTAATTGTGACCAACACAAATCCATTGTTTTTTTTAGGACATTATCTGTCTCTCTGTCAGTATATTCGTATATTTATAAATATTTATTCAGTTGCACTTTTCTATCCAATGACTGTTTAACTGTGCAGCTCTTTCACAAGTTGCAAGGATTCATGTTTCACATAGAATTAATTACTGTTAATTTTCATCAGTGTTTAACGTTTGTGTACTCAGTCTAGAAATCACTTGACGTGAAACTAGAAACATAAAAGCAAAAATATTTCCAAGCATTATTTTTACTTAATTCAGCTATAAAATGATAAACCAGACTGCGAGAAGAAGAAAATGTCCCCTGGGTATTTCTTCAGCAGAAGCAGCAGAGTCCAAATGTTTTATTAGATATACTGAAATTTTAATGTCCTTACTAGAGTACATGCAGTACATAATTTATGAAGCTTAACGATGCACTGAGAAATTGTCGGGTGATTAGAAATTCATACTTTTCACCTTAACCAGCCCTGACCAATGATTGGAGAGTTGAAAAGTCCAAAAATAATTTTTTTCTCCTAAATGGTGAGCATGCTGGACTGACCATTCTCTGGTCAAGCTAACAACAGTGTGTCCTCGGTGTGTAAAGTTGAATAGTTTCACAAGCCATTTAATTTTCTAAGGGTTTCATTCAGGCTGCATGAAGGTAAGAGAGAGCAAGACTTTCAGCAGATAACAGGAAGACTACATGTATTAAAGCAAAGTTGCTTTTTTCTATACTTTGAGCTTTCAGTCAATGTCTGCCACGGAAAATATTACATTTTGTTATGTTATTAACCTTTTGCAAATCTAAAGGTTATGGTAAACATATGCATTTTCTAGAATATACACACTGCGTTAGAAATGTTAGCCGCACAAGATGGTAACTGCTTTTATAATTTGCTAAAGATTGTTTATGATTAAAATCTCTTACCATTTTCTCTTTGTTTTAAAATAACTGTGAAACCTCTCTCAAACAAAGGGTGTGACATCACTTTTTTTTTTCCTGAAATAAATAATTAACACTTGCTCACAAAAATGAGCTTTTTACTAAATTGAAGCAGAAATTGGCTAAAATCAGTATTGGCAGATCAAAAGAGATGAGACATTCAGCCCCTTCAATTCTTAATAAAGTCTATTTAATTTAAAAAAAAGAAAAAAGTAACCACAATCTGAAACATGTTTGGCCTTCTTAAAATGTATTTATGACCTGAGAAGGGGAAAAAAATAAATATATGAAAAATAAAAACTGCACAGTTCTTTTTGGTGGAAAAAAAGGACCGGCTGCATAATGAGGGGATCTCAAACATGTTTTCTACAACAGTAATCGATATGAAAGACGTCGGTGATGAAATGTCTACATCCAGATTCCGCTTGAAAAGAAGAGTCACATCAGGTCGACAAGTTTAATTAGCGCTCTCCTCTATGTTATAATTTGTCACCAGTAATTTGCTGCCACATCTGTCAGCCGCCTGTCTCCAGGGTGATGCTTATCCGCTCAGGGGTCTTTTTTAGGGGGTGAGACGGTGAGAAGCTTCTGGTCTGGATGGTTATTGTCTGTGAAGACAATTAGTCTGCTCAGTGCAGACTGAGATAGGAACATCGGGGTTTTTGTGAATAGGACTAAGTGACATTAACAGTGACGTCTGGTCTGAAGAGGAAATATTGAAGCGGAGAATCGCTAAAAAGCCGACCTTCATGCCTTCAGCGAGCGCGGTTATGGATTGTGTTTGTGTGTGAAGGCGAGTGACAGCTCACCCAGCACCAGAGTTGGCCAGTTGGCGATCCTCGCTTTCAAGCCTTGATGGAAAATCTCATGGAGGAACATAATGGTCTCACTGGGAACATATTGAAAACGCATTAATAGTGACGACTTTAGGGAGATTTATAGAAGAGCAGAGAAGAGATTTTGGTTTTATTTTTTAAAAGTAGTAAAAAGACAAGTTGAAACATACACCAACACACCTGTTGAGGAAGATGCTGCTCACATCATCATGGCTGATGGGAGGTTTCTTTGAGCTGGCGGCCATTCTCAGAGGTCTGAGGAAACAGTTGACCAGGATGTAGAGCTGGTGGACATACCTGTCACACACACACACACACACACACACACACACACACACACACACACACACACACACACACACACACACACACACACAAGTAAAAAAAAAATGAAAGGTTGTTCTACAAGATATCCTAATATAGTGGTATCACAAGCCATACTGCAAATAAAGAGAGGCATGCGATGTGCATCCTGTAGAATAGGGCTCCTAGATGTGGTAATGCACACACACCTCCAAATTGTGCAAATGGCCTGGGACTGAAGAAGGTTGTGGGTTTTTGTAGGTTGAAATTTGAATACAAAATACATTAACCACCATAGCCTGCCGTAATAACAAATTTTGCAATTATATGTTGCATTCTCTGCTGTAATGAACTGTCCACAATGCAACTGGAAAACATTTTAAATATCCCAAATAAAATACAATAAAAATAATAATTAAAATGGAAATGGAAAACCACAGACAACAGAAATCTTAAATAAAATGGATTATGATGTATCTGTAAACAAAATAACCCTTCAAAAATACATCAGAATGGAAATTATGAAGCTCATTTTAATTTATCATGCGATTAATTGATTGATTTCTGATTGCACCACAGTTAAGGAGAAGAAAGGATCATGTGGTTTAAGATCTGCTTTTACAATTGTGCAGTGCAAACTGATTCAGGGTTCAGAGTCTTGCTGTAATCAGTGAAAAACAGATTTTTGCTTTTGTGTGCATCACTCCTTCTTACTGCAAATGCTAAGATATGCACCCTGTACTACGTTCAGACAACTCCTGTCATCTGGATCATTTCTACCTGCTGATGAATTGATGAATTTTAATGGTGCCTTCCTTCAACATGAGCCTAACACAGATGGTGAACGCACAGAAACCACCCATGTTTCCAAAGAACCTTTGCAGACTGTCAATAAAAATCATAGTGTAAGTGCAACACCCAGGGGTGGTATTGTGATAGGCAGCAGTTTACTGTAAGATTTTAACAGGATTGTAGTGCACAATGTAAAACTGTAAACTCTGAAACAAAAAACAACAATTACAGAGGCTTTTATAACAACTGGATGTCATCATTTACATTAGTTTGCATACATGTAACTTTAATAAGCTTAGCTTTTAAACATGGCAGAAGAGAAACATAAACATATAATTTAAAATGAACTTGACCAGCTCCAACAAGAGCTCTCAGTTTTGTCTCAAAAGTTTTATTCTTACTTTTAAAATTACATTTGATATTTTTAGACTAAAGATGCTCAACTGGATAAGCTGGAAAACGATAAATTGTAACTAGTATTGCGATCACAATATTCTACAGTAATATTGCTATAACTTGATTGTCTTCAAGACACCTGGCTCTACAGGGACCCATGGTTTATTTTTCCACCACAGGTGTGTTACAAATAAACTTTAATTTTGATTAGATTTTTGATCTTGAGATCAACAAATCTCTATAACAAAATAATGAATCAGAAAGCTTGTTACAAACCTTTACCACGAGTGCCAATAATTATAAAGTATTACATCAGTTAAAATGTATGGCATCAGACGTAAGCAAGTCAACTCATGTTAACTTGACATTAACAACTGCAGTTTGTTTAAAATGATGCTGCCACAATCTTTACCAACACTGGAAAAATGAATTATAAAACAGCAGAGCTGAAATCATTGGCTCCCAGTTTGCAAAACGATACATTTTAAAGTCTTGCAGATGGATTTATAAGGCACTGAATGGTCTTGAACCTACAGTAAACACATTTTCAATCCGTGTTTCTCAGGTCATCAGAGACTTACAACACTTTTTGTTTTCATGACCTGAACTAAACAAGGAGAAGCAGCATTTAGTTTTTGTGTTATAGAAACAGGTTCCTGAAAGCCTGAGGTGTTCAGAAACTACTGACATGTTTAGGTCAGCGTTGGATCAGGAAGGATTTAAAATGTATGGCCATCATTTTAATGGTTTAGTGGAACTAAAAATGTTTGAAACAGGACAATAGTTAAGTTGTTTTGTTTGTTTGGGGGTTTTTTTTTTCTTCGGAAAATGATTTTGACATATTTTTAAAGTTGTGATTAGTTCAGAATTAACTTGTTTCAAAGTGATGGGAGAGTCATAAAAAGAAGAGGAGCAGATGGAGAACGGATGCCTTCTGGTCAATCTAACAGTCTGAAGCCGATGCATTTTGTCAGGTCCAGTTTTAGTATTGCCCATAAAAATCCAGTCAGTTGTCATCCTATATATCATGAGGGATCGTTCATAGAGCTTCATCTGCACTATCTTAGTGCAAAACGTATGTTCAACCATGGATAAAAATGAATAATATACCACTGAACAATTTTAAACAATGAAGCCGTAAAATATGTAAATGATACGTGATGCTAAAGTTTCTCATGCGAAATGTTGCATGACCAACCAGAAGTTCTTCCTTTAAATCTTTAATTGTGTTCTCAATATTGTTAAAATTCAAACATGATTTTTTTCTTCTTTCTCTTTTCTTTCTTTAATAAAGAGCTCTCCAGGTAGAAAGTCTTGATCTCAATTATTATCTAGCACCAGATATTATTTTATGACATTAACCAAAATTAATAACCGCCTTGAGAACTCTGTGATCTCTGTGCTGCACTCCTTCTGCTAATTTGGCTAATTCAAATGTGTAAAATTAAATCTAAAGTAAAATTACATTTACAGAGCCACCAAACTGTTATCAGACTATTTCCATAGGAAGATAACCATGACCATTTAGATGCAGATTGTGATGTTGCTCGAGGCATAATGTATTTACATACTCTGTCTCTGCCTCCACCATATTGAAGACGATCTGGTTCCTCTTCCTCATGCTCTCAGCATGCGGAGAGCAAATGTAGTCCTGGACAATAATTTTCCACTTCCTGCGACACAGCCAGCCTCGCATGAAACTCTGAACCTGTGGAAGGAAAAGGTTAAAGGTAAATACACATATGAGAAATAAGAAATAAAAGTGATTGTCATAATATTTACCTTTTTGATCTTTTTGATGTCTGGGTCTTCGTTCTCGTGGTAGACGTGATAAGGCCGCATCCGCTCCTTGGTTTTGTTCAAAGCTACAATCTTTTAAGAAAGGAGATTTCAGTCCAGATTCAGAAATTATTGCCACATAACACAGCAGATGCATAACGAATCCCTTTCATTATTCATAAACAGAGATATTTATTAAAATAGGATTTCAGAGTATTATGTAATTAACAAAATTAGGATGCCCCACTTTTGCTTCCAGCTGATTCCCTGAATATTTTTAGTGCAGAGTGTGCTCAAAGAATCGTTGGTGTGTTTATAGCAGATACCAATCAGACTTCATCATCACTGAAAGCCTTCATTCAGAGCAGAGAGCAGGGGAAAAACATGGGGGACAGCTCATTCTGGTTAACAGTAAACACATTCTGGCTAACATTTTGGACAAGAACAGCAAAATTTTCAGCAATACGTAAGAAAAAACAAAACTCTTCACAGATTTATACACTCCAGTGTGACATTATTTAACCTGTTTGTTTCTACTTTCAATCCAATTAACAGTATCTGCTTCTGACATATGTGGTTGAGCTCGAGTGAAAAAACAAACACATTTTCAGCTGCACTTCATCTTTATTTTCCCATTTGCCAGAGTTATCATGCAAATTATAGCAAAGAAGAGCCAGACTGCCAAGTCCTGAGTGTAACACTGGCTAGTTTGTTTAAATATTCATAAATGCAGAGCAATACACACACACAGAGAGAAGAAAACAAACAAACAGACATACACCACTATGTGGTGGTGAATAACCAGCTGCACATTTGCTCTTAAGTTCTAATCCTTTTTTCATGAGCAGCTTCATTAAACATGCAGATGTTTTCTACTGCAAAATAACTTTCATTAGTATTGTTTTATTACCATCCAGCATCCCTGAATCCTGGCAATAAGACTCGCCAAAACAACACACATTAGACAGAAGGGGAAGTGGCACACTTGTTGCTCAAAGAGAAATTTACAGCAGTGAGTGCATCATTTCTTCTCAAAGACAAGATTGCACACGCGAGCTCGGGTGTTCAGACTAGCGATTACTGACACAAATGAGCAGAGACCAAATTGGAAACAACAGCAGAGCTTTGATTTATTGAGAGTTTACCAGCTGGACCATTGAACAAACAGCATCCCCCCTTTGAACAATCGTTATTCGCAGCAGAATGCAATTTCGAACGAATCCCTGTAACATTAGGAACAACTTTGGAGTTCTTTCTGGTTTTGTCTGGGGCAGATGTGCATTTGCATCATTAAAAGTGAGGAAGCTAATTGAAAATCTTCCTTTTTGTTTTGTGAAAAAAAAAAAAAGTTTGATTTGGCTGTTTAACTGTAGAGGAATTAAATCTGATAAAATCTGCTGTAATTTAAATCATGTTTAGTCAATCTGCACAGTATGTTTATCCCAGTGGGTCATAAAAGTGAGGTGATGTTGTAAACTCCATAAATGATGGTTAGTTATCTAAAAAGGCTGTGCATGTTTATCCTTTGCTTGTTGATTTAATGCACTTCTCACTGACAAAAGCTTTTTTTTTTTTAATGTCTTAAATGGGGACCAATCTATTAAAAAAGGAGGTTATAAAGTTATGACTGATTGGTGCATGGCATTAGCCAGGTGTGTTACCACAGTTAATCTGTTTTCAAATAGTTTGTTTTGCCTTTTTGTACACAGAAAAAGCAGCACTGTTGGGTTTCAGCCAGAATTTCTAAACCTAATTTACAGCAACATGTCCTGTAAGTTTTGCTCAGGTTTGCTGACCTTTTGGTGGAACCTCACAGATAACCAACAACGCTCAGAGTAAACGCAGTCTTTGCAATGATCGCTCACAATGAGGCTGCGTCTGCCTCTGTTTGACTTTCCGAATCATTACAATAACATTACAATGTCCTAAACACATTTTATTCATCTGTTGTCTGCCAACTGTTTGTAATGTTTTAGCTGTTTAAAATTGGCAAAAGCAATACTCTTACAGGTTCTGGCCAACCAGGACCTTTTCCACTGCAATTTTTAAAGCACTGTGGGAGCACTTATGTTTACTAAAGCAAAAATGATGCTATCAATCTAATGCACACAGCTAACTACATCCTGTTAATCTGTGTGGTGGGGAAAAAGAGAAAGGGGAATCATTTTGATTAACAATGTTGTGAGGGTCTGTTGGGTTTTATGCGTTCACGCAAACGTGTGATTTATCGGGCAGCGACGGCTGCACAGAAACAGGACGCGTTCGATGAGCTGGGCTGTCTGTGAGGACGCCAGTCAGGCATCTTTATTGAGGGCCTCCTACACCCAGAAGTGACCGAGTGCACCCACTCCCTCACTGCCAAGAATACAAACATAGAAAACAACCCACAGCACACACACCGACACTGACATGTACACTGTATAGGTTTATTCAAATGCTTTCTTTTTGCTTTCACCCTTTGTGATTTGTTAAAATGGGAACACAATGCTGTGTGGGCAGGATGGTGAGTAACAGAATATAGAATATGACTGGGAAATAGAGGGAAAATGTTTATGCAAGAGTCCTGTTGAAATGCCTTCTAAGGTTTTTATCCCACGATTTTATCTGCACGGCTTCGTAATGTTGCAGCGCTGTAAAGTACTTGGTGTTTCAAACTCCTTTTAATATTATTGGTCCCGGATTTCCATTGAAAATGATTTGTATCGCTCTCCTGCAGCAGAAACATGCCTTGAGGGTCAGAAGTGCAATAAGAGCAGAGACATAAGGCCATCCAATAAACCGTTGACTGAAGAAGTTGTTTTAATGGAAAGCACTAAATCAGCTGTCCAAGTCCATTTGTAAAATCCTTTAATTCTCTTTATTTAGATGTTGCAATTTTAAAATATGCACACATTGTTTTCTAACGACAAATGTTTAAAACTGAGGGTGAAAAAGTAAAAAGAATAAACTAAATTATTTTGAATAAAAACATGTGCGTCTGCAGTCATAAATGCGTGTTATCTACCTCAGATTTAAGTCTTTCGATTTCTGTGTCCTGGTCCTCCAGCTGAGTGCGGAGCTGATTGGCAGCCACCTTCTCAGTCTCCACAATTTGCACAAGGTGGATGTATTTCTGCATCAGCACTTCTCGCTCAATAATTATGTCAGAATAGCTGTGAAAAAAAGAACATTTTATATTATAAAAAGCAGCTTACATACTCATAAGAATGAATATCTTAATCATTTTGAGCTTTGATTTATCCAACCAAACTTTTTCTAATGTGGAATGATCAAACAGTGAATTAAAACTTTTTAAAACTGGCAGAGTAAAAATAATCTCAGCTTTATCAAGTACCAGAAGTACTGAAACATTTAGAGTAAAAAGCAAACACACATCTCCTCCCCCTGCACCAAGTCCAAGTTCAATCTCAAATGACTCAATTTTTATTATTTTTTTTCTGAGAAATTTCAGTTGCATTTGTACGGAATCATTACATTTGTAATGATTCTGAAGCAGTAATTTATATTTGTGTAATTGGTGTGTGAGAGCTGCGGCATCGATGCAGTAAAAGCAAAACTAACAGACAAAGCTGCATGAAAAATTAAAAACATTCTGTAATGTTAAGGAGGAAATTGGCAACCAGCTGCTACTAGTCACAGCACATTATCACTGGTTTATGGCTGTTTGTTGCTCATATCAAGGAGGACAAACATCAGCAATAACTGTAGGGCAGTTGCTGTTGCCCAAGAATATGGAAAGGATTATAAGCCACTTCTAAACTATGTGGATATATTTATAGGATTGAGTATCTTCTCTGGGAAAAATCCCAACTCAGCTGGACAAGGAGACAGTGGAGATGCTCTGTGATCAGAAGGATCTACAGCTGAACCCGTTTCTAAAAACCATAGTAGATACTGGGGTTCAACAAGGCACAGATCAGAAAGCTATCTCGGCTTTTATAAGTTAAAAATGTCAGCACAGCATCTCTCAGGGTATTTCAGTGTTTTAAAGCCCATGACTTGCATATGTGGAGAGATGTTTTCAATCCAGAGGATCTGGTGAGACAGCAGTCAGTGTGGTTTCTGCTGCCATAGCCCATTCACTTCAAGATTCCCGGTATTTTCAGTTCAAAGTTGGTATTCCACGTTCTTTTGCCATAACAGCTGTTTTTTATTTGATTGTTTCTAACATCTTGAACCATACTGCAACCAACAATGTGTTCCTGGCAACTCTTCCGATAATTTCTCTTTTTTTAGACATTCTCTAAAAAAATATCCTTATGTGTAAAATATCCATTTAGTACATCAGCAGTTTCTTAAATACTCAGTCCAAAACCTTGCAAATCTTTGACATAATTACACTAAATTTCCTACAACCTTTGAAAATTGTAGGAAAAACATTTGTAAAACAAAATGAAATGCATCTTAACTTTAAAGTTCAATCTTTAGTTAAGGAAATAGTAAATATGAGGTAAAAGTGTCTGAACTCAGAAAGTTAGACATGATTACTAATTAAAGTTAGATTTGACCAAATCCTGATGTAATGACATATTGTCTTTCCATGGTCAGAGAATACAACTTTAACTTTAATGCTTATTTGCATCAAAAGTACTTGTTATGGCTTGATGTACCTCGCCTGCTGGATGGCCTCCACCCATTCATCACACTCGCACTCCTCGTCCGTCCGCAGCTCCAGAGGTTTCTGTCCATCGTGGCCAAACACAATCAGGAAGTAATGCTAAGAGGAAAAAGACAGGAGACTTGATCAGAAACGTGACGCTCCAACAAATAACAACGTGTTGTTCCGGTTCATGTACATAAATGTTTGACTGGTGGAAATGTAAAAGTGTCAGAAGTTTGGACTTTGCATCCCAATGATATAGTTCTCCTGTTGCATGAAGTTTTATTGCAGTAGATTTCATCACCTTGAAAGAACTAATCTTGTCAAATAAACAAAAACAGAGAAAGTCAAAAGTATGGATTTCTAGATTAAGACTTCTGTTCCTGGACACCATTCTGAGTCAATTGAAATGCTTTTTTAATTTACCCGACAACAACCTCCATATGCAGCCCTAAAACAGACAGAAAGACAGGCTGAGGTAGGACTGGTGGCTCAACACAGCCATTTGCTCACTGAAATAAAACATGGAGTGTCGCCTGCGCTTCCCCTCTCCACCAGCCCATTATCATCACCATCAATTAGCCTGTTCTCTGCTGGTCTCTTCCCTCCTTGTCTGTTTTTATCAATACGAATATCTGTGTGAATTTCTCTTAAAAAAAAAAACCTCTCCCACACACGGGCACATGCCACCACAAGCAAGTACAGAAAAACGCACAGCTACAGTAGAACACACACGCATGTACATGAGCGCTGTGTGAAGTGATAGAGGCTTTTATTCAAATGGTGTTGTCCTGGGGCAGTGGGTTACCAGAAGAGCTGCTATTTTTAGTCAAGGAAAACTGAACTCAGAGAAGACTGAACTCTGCATGGACTTTCTGTCCTCCTCTCCTGCTCACTTCATCCATCCATCTATTTCCTCCTCCCTCTCCAGTTGCAGTTCACCTATCTTCCCACTCCACCTCCTCTGCCCCGCTCAGCCAGCATCCTCGCTCCTCTTGTTGTCGAAACCCACTCCTCCTCTTCCTCCTACTCCATCTCCCTTCATCCTTTCATCTCTTTATGTTTCTTTCTGAGAGGGAGGACTCAGTGAACCAAAAAGAGTTGAGAGAGGAGACGGTCGCCCTGTAGGTTTGTAGACGGGCTTCAGCCCCTGCAGTGGGGAAGGGCCGGGAACTGAGGAGAGTTTATTGAAACGTGAACATTTTAGAGACCCTCTTTCATCTTTATCTGCACCTCCATCGTCCCCGTCATGCTTATTATGTATCTGTCACTTCAATTCGCCACCCGGCTGCGTGTCACTATATCAACAACAATCTAAGCTCCGATGGGGAGAGAGACAGAAAGAGTCGAGGGCCACAGTTACGTAATGAATCTTAACCAAGTACATATTCCTAAACTGTGTCACCACCTAACAAGAAAACATTTCCATGGCAACGCAACGTTTGACGGTTTGGCCGTTTTACACTTCCATTTTCTGCTGCTTGGTGCTGCCATTCATGAGGGCTTCCAATGATCCATCCTGTAAGTTTAGACGTTAGCAAAAAAATATCTTCAAATAAAAAATGAAAGATTTTTGCAAATGCAGATTTTACAGATGGTTCTCAGTCAGAGCTGCTTAGCTTTACATCATCTACATGAAGATGAAAAATGTATTTGATAATTAATCGCCTTGCTGCTTTGATAATATAGTTCTGGTCAAATGTTTAACATACATTTATCAGCTTTGAGGAGCTTCTTATTGTTAAATGGCCTGTACTTGTAAAGCGCTTCATCTAGTCCAGAGCATCAGTTACTCACACATTCACACACTGATGTAGCCACAGCTGTTCTGGGACAATCTGATAGAAGTGCAGTTCACAAATAGATTTTGGTGTTGGTGCTTTAGGAGGCTCATTCCAGAAAATTAATGTTATTCTGCTCTATTCGTTCCAAAACTAATTACCATATGTTTGAGATCATTTATCCAACTGTGTCCAGGTTTCAAACAGTGGAAGACCAGTGTCACTGTAGACAGTGAGGAGAGATTTACATAAATTGGCCAAAAGGTTGACAACAAGAAAATTATTTACTTCTCCAAAATCAATGCCATCAAACGGGAGTGAAACTTGCAGATTTCCACATGGACGAGCCAAGTGCCTTCTGGGAAAAAACAGAGTTTCACAGGCAAAACAAAGATCGAGTTATTTGGCCACAATTACATGAGGAAAGTTCAGAGACTCTTAAAATTAAGAACAGAGAATACACTGACAAGCATCGCGGCAGAGGCCTGTGAGAAAGTTTTACTGCCAATTGTACAAAGAGAGCAAAAAATAAAAAAAATGGGAGAATTACTTCCAAATAGAGCTGCAACAAATGGTTATTTTAGTAACCGATAAATATATCGATTGTTCCAATTCATTGCTTAAGTTCATAAAAAATGGCACATCTTTTTTACATTGAAATCATTTTTAAAAAATTACACTTTTTACCTTAAACTGTTAATTACTGCTTTGTGTGTTTTTCTTTCAGCCATATAGCCTCTTTTTTGAGTCTGTATATTCCAGTTAACAATTAATTGATTACTAAATTAGCTGGTTATTTCAACACGATTAATCCAGGCTTTTGGGGATCCACCGGACTGATGAGAAAAACACCATGACTGTCAAGAAATAACCACTACAACGTTAGCACTTCCTTCACAGACTTAAAAATGTGAGCGTTTTCATCCCAGCCATAACAGCATTCAACTGAGACATCAATGCAGTAATGGATTCTCACATGTTGTATCACATCCTGGTTTGGCATCAGCACACAGTGAGGCACAATCACAACAGGATAGTGAGAGCTGCTGAAAAGATCACTGGAGTCTCACCGATGCATCTGCAGGTCATCTAAGCAGAGTCCAGTGTGTGCAGAGTAGATGGCATTTTAAAGGACACCATACATCATTTTCATAGGATGCTCAATCAGGTGCTATTCTATAAAAACTTAGGAGTCGTGATATATCTGGTGTCTATAAAAATCCACATTGAAGAGGTTTGTAAAGAGATAAAACATATTTCATTTGACGCCTGAGGTCTTTCAGAGCAAGTGAAAAATGTCTTCTTTTGTTTTATACCTCAGTGATAATGAGCAGTTTGCATTGTTGTTGTTGTTCACTGCTAAAAATCTAAACTGCTTCATCAAATAAAAACTTGCTCTAGCATTGTGAATCTCTAACTTTATGAATCTTCCTAATATATTTAGTGAAGCCTATAATATCACCTGTAACCCCGACAGCGCTCTGGATAATTCAGACTGTGACCCTCTGTCATGTTGAAGATACAGGGCCCCAAAGTTTATTAAGGTTAAACTGAGGAATGCTTCTTTTCTTCAGTCAATCCTGAAGCTAAACGTGGAACATTACCTGCAACATTACATCATCTACTCATTTTATGATGTGTAATTTGCTTAATTTTGTTTCTGTCTGTATGTTTGCATATGATAGTGCTGTGATGCACAACACATTTCAGACTAGTGCTGACAATGAAGCTTAAAATACAGTATTATATATTCTCATGTAATATGATCTCTTTCCTGGTATTTGGTAAAATATACAAAAGTCAAGGTCTCAAATGCTTTTTGTCCACAGCAGAAAAACTCTTAAACCAAAGGATGTGGAGTGGATTTTAATTGGCATGATGATGGATATTTGCTTTTCTATTTTTTTTTTAAGTCTGCAGTTGTAAGGTGGCAAAATGTTAAAACCAAAGAAATCCTTGAATAAGGTAGTATTTATTTATTTTTATTTATTTACGTTTCAATTTTAGGTCCTGCTTGTTGGTTGTAAGTTGCATCCTTGCAGATTTTTATGCAATTTTTATGTTTTTGCACTTCTGTGCCAAATATTAATGGTCGTTAATCCACTTTCCTCCAGGTGTGAAAACTCCCTACAGTTGCAGAGAGAAGACTAAAAAGAAATGTTCAGTCTTCCAACTGATTAACCCTCCTGCTAATAAGATGCATGGTGATAGGCAGGGCTTACTTTGCCCATCTTGCAAAAGGCTCTATGCTGACTCATTAGGCAGCTGATGGGTTGTTTCACCAACACACTGACATTTGAAAATGTGCAACAGATTGCTTGTGAAATTGTCTTTTTTTTTTCCTACTCACTATCCAGCCTGCAGGTATAGTACCACAAAAAAAACTGTTTTCTGCTTTGCAGATTTCCTCAGTGTTTTATTTATTTATTTTTTGTCACACCTAATTGTTTTAGACCATCAAGCAGATTTTACTATCAGAACATTACAGCTGGAGTAAATGCACACAATGACTTGATTTATTATGGTAATGAAGCTGTTTAAAACAGCCTGGCCCTGTAAAAAGGTAATGACCCTCTGATCCTCATAACTGGCTCAGGCAGCATCAAACCTTTGTGAAATCTGGCAACGAGTCTTTTATATCACTGTGGAGGCATTTGGTGGCATTCAAGCAGGAACAGTCTGTTTCCACAGCATTTCACTTTAATTTGACTAGGCCAAGCAAAAAGTTTCTATTTATGTTTTTTCTGTCCTATTTGAAAACTCACAGCCCTGCAAGGTTGTCCTGGATAGTTTTCAACTTAATAAAATAAATCATCATTTGACACTTTTTGTATTTGCTCAAGTTATCTTAGTTTGACATTAAAATTTCTTTCGTGAACCAAAAATATTTAAGTGAGACAAAAAAGTAAACCAGAAGAAATCTGTAGGAGGGTAAGACATTTTTCACAGCTCTGCAGATGAGGCAGCTTTAAATAAATTAAAATGACAGAATTTACTTTTCTCTGTTGACAAAACTCTTTCAGCAACTCTTTGCAATCATTGGATTTGTGGTTTGAATGGGCCACCATTAAAATACTTGGTTAACACAACCAGCAACCCAAATCTGTGAATTATCGCAAGTGCTACAGAAAACGGCGCTGAATTAATGCATTAAACACCAAAGCATACAAATTAATATCATAAATCATTGCAAAAATGTTATTTTTTACGTTTTATTTGATGATTTCAACAATATCCAGGAAATTAATAGTATTTGTAGGTATGGTGAAAAGAAAATAAACCCCCTTTATAGTCAAATGTTTTACTGACTACAATATAAAATTGTGTTCTCAGGTTATTAAAATACACTGAGCACAATTTATTGAACAAAAAAAGCACAATTAAAACATTTTGGGTGAAACACAAAGTGCACTTATATTGCCTTTTAAGAGATTAGAAGTAAAGTAGCAGCCAGGAGCAATTGGCTGTAGTTCCAAGAGCGGAGATAAGACTGCAGACGTTAGCGTTACTGTAGTCGTAAGACGCTTCCCACTGTACGTAATGAAGTGTATTTGGGAGTTGTCCATAATATGTCTCTGTGAGATGTATTAATAAAGACTCTGTAAGCCAGACTTAAAAAGTAAACATCTTTATGGAGCAATCCAAATTTACAGATTCAGCAAGCCCAATATTTAGAGACTGGTCAGAGGGAATAAGCCAATAAAACTCGTCCTCCTTTGATCTCTGCACTGCCTCCCTCTTAAAGGGCTCTGAACACCAAACATCAGGCATTCTCCAACGTGTGCATCTTACAAAATTATCACATGCTTACTTTCCACATCATGTGCTTAAATCCATACATCACTTGTTTGTCTAGACTCAGTGTCTCCGACCTTTGCTTGAATGTTGTCTGAGCACAACAAAGTCCTCTGTGTGGTCAGACGCAGCATGAATGAGTATTAAGGTGTATCAATCAATCAATCAATCAAATTTTATTTGTATAGCACATTTCAGCAGCAAGGCATTTCAAAGTGCTTTACATAATTAAAATAAAAACAACATGTGTATTTGGTCTTTGGACTGTTGTGTAAGCGTTTGTGATCTCTAACCCCTGCAAATACCAAAGGTCCACTGCATACCTACCAGCAAAGTAGATTCTCTACTGAAGAAACAGAAACCTTTCTGCACCATGAATGTCCTTTTTTTTAAAAAATAGCTCACCTCTGTTACATTTTATGGCCTAAATTCAGTTAAAGTTATTTTATCTACAGTAAAACTAACTTTGTTTTAATATTATTGCCAATCATTTTTTTTATATCAATTTGAGCATCAGATTCCTAAGTTTATATGCCATCAACTCTTGCAGAAGCAGTGACCCAACAGCCCCGGGGCGATCATTAAAGATTAATGTTGCTGCATCTGGATCAGACTGTAGCATCGAAGCTTTGCAGTACTGGATACAGCCATACTGTACCATGTTCTCATTAGACAGCGGGAGAAACTGCAGAGGCTGGGTTGTTCCTGCGGATGTCATAAATATAATGAGAGGTCTGAACCCTAATCGGACCCTTTTGCTTTGCTTCCTGACTCTGTCGCTGCTTTCAGGTCTACCAGCTCTTTTCCGTTCACATCAGCTCAAACATATCTTCCATCCCTCCAGGCTTCGTTGCACTGTAGGAAATTTCACTGAGACTAATAAAGAACGAGAGAAAAGGGGAAGGCTAAAAAAAATAGCTTGAGAACCTTCCCTGCTCCTTCTTTTTTCATGTTACAAACAATCAATTTAACACCCACATGAAACTACTTTTTTCCCCTCCAATCTTCGCGGCTGTCATATAACAACAAGACTGTGACAGAATGACATAAAGGAGTGTGTTGTGCCAAAGAGAGAAACAAGCACAATGAATGGCAGAATTTCTTATTATTCACAGGCAGTGTTCTATTAGTAATTCTGATTTGCTTGAAGTGAGAGGAGAGAAAAAGGTCTGAGACAAAAAAAAGCATTCTTTGTTCGACAGGGCTCAGATGCTTTTCTCTTTATCGCCAAATATAGGCTTAAAAATTAATTTGGACTTGGTGAAATTTTTTTTTGCACAACATGGCTTCAGGGATGCAGAGATGTTATGCTGCAACAGGAATAAGTGAATCAGTGTTGGGATCCACAAATGACTAGAGACCAAAATAAGCACCAATGATGCCACTGCGCCGTCTGGTACCACGGTACCACAGATGGGCCTTGTTTTTTGCCCCCCCTTCTCTCAATCAGACTCTAAAAGCAGGAAGCATTTTGCTGTTTTGATTGTGTTCAGCTTATAAGAGAGAAATCTGAACGCTGAGTGTTAAAGGTGTGATTAGATGTCAGTGTGTACGCAAATACATTCAACAAACACATTAGATAAACACATTAGATAAACTGCCACAGAGCTTTTATAGCATTATTTGGATTCTTAGTTTATAAAATGCATGTGTAAATTTAGACATTTTTGTTCACTAGTTTTGAACCCATCCATCCATTGTCTATACCTGCCTTTTTTGTGCAGGGCCTATCTTTGGCTGTCACTTAGAGAGACACTCTGGACAGGTCAAAGTCAGTCACAGGGCAATGCAAAGAAAAAACACAAGCAACTATACACAC
>NW_006800028.1:6228-75711 GCF_000485575.1 Poecilia formosa | reverse complement strand
AGAACAGAGAATACACTGTCAAGCATCGCGGCAGAGGCCTGTGAGAGAGTTTTACTGCCAAATGTACAAAGAGAGCAAAAAAAAAAAAATGGGAAAATTACTTCCAAATAGAGCTGCAACAAATGGTTTTTTTAGTAATCGATAAATCTATCGATTGTTCCAATTCATTGCTTAAGTTCATAAAAAATGGCACATCTTTTTTACATTGAAATCATTTTTTAAAAAATTACACTTTTTACCTTAAACTGTTAATTACTGCTTTGTGTGTTTTTCTTTCAGCCACATAGCCTCTTTTTTGAGTCTGTATATTCCAGTTAACAATTAATTGATTACTAAATTAGCTGGTTATTTCAACACGATTAATCCAGGCTTTTGGGGATCCACCGGACTGATGAGAAAAACACCACGACTGTCAAGAAATAACCACTACAACGTTAGCACTTCCTTCACAGACTTAAAAATGTGAGCGTTTTCATCCCAGCCATAACAGCATTCAACTGAGACATCAATGCAGTAATGGATTCTCACATGTTGTATCACATCCTGGTTTGGCATCAGCACACAGTGAGGCACAATCACAACAGGATAGTGAGAGCTGCTGAAAAGATCACTGGAGTCTCACCGATGCATCTGCAGGTCATCTAAGCAGAGTCCAGTGTGTGCAGAGTAGATGGCATTTTAAAGGACACCATACATCATTTTCATAGGATGCTCAATCAGGTGCTATTCTATAAAAACTTAGGAGTCGTGATATATCTGGTGTCTATAAAAATCCACATTGAAGAGGTTTGTAAAGAGATAAAACATATTTCATTTGACGCCTGAGGTCTTTCAGAGCAAGTGAAAAATGTCTTCTTTTGTTTTATACCTCAGTGATAATGAGCAGTTTGCATTGTTGTTGTTGTTCACTGCTAAAAATCTAAACTGCTTCATCAAATAAAAACTTGCTCTAGCATTGTGAATCTCTAACTTTATGAATCTTCCTAATATATTTAGTGAAGCCTATAATATCACCTGTAACCCCAACAGCGCTCTGGATAATTCAGACTGTGACCCTCTGTCATGTTGAAGATACAGGGCCCCAAAGTTTATTAAGGTTAAACTGAGGAATGCTTCTTTTCTTCAGTCAATCCTGAAGCTAAACGTGGAACATTACCTGCAACATTACATCATCTACTCATTTTATGATGTGTAATTTGCTTAATTTTGTTTCTGTCTGTATGTTTGCATATGATAGTGCTGTGATGCACAACACATTTCAGACTAGTGCTGACAATGAAGCTTAAAATACAGTATTATATATTCTCATGTAATATGATCTCTTTCCTGGTATTTGGTAAAATATACAAAAGTCAAGGTCTCAAATGCTTTTTGTCCACAGCAGAAAAACTCTTAAACCAAAGGATGTGGAGTGGATTTTAATTGGCATGATGATGGATATTTGCTTTTCTATTTTTTTTTTAAGTCTGCAGTTGTAAGGTGGCAAAATGTTAAAACCAAAGAAATCCTTGAATAAGGTAGTATTTATTTATTTTTATTTATTTACGTTTCAATTTTAGGTCCTGCTTGTTGGTTGTAAGTTGCATCCTTGCAGATTTTTATGCAATTTTTATGTTTTTGCACTTCTGTGCCAAATATTAATGGTCGTTAATCCACTTTCCTCCAGGTGTGAAAACTCCCTACAGCTGCCGAGAGAAGACTAAAAAGAAATGTTCAGTCTTCCAACTGATTAACCCTCCTGCTAATAAGATGCATGGTGATAGGCAGGGCTTACTTTGCCCATCTTGCAAAAGGCTCTATGCTGACTCATTAGGCAGCTGATGGGTTGTTTCACCAACACACTGACATTTGAAAATGTGCAACAGATTGCTTGTGAAATTGTCTTTTTTTTTTCCTACTCACTATCCAGCCTGCAGGTATAGTACCACAAAAAAAACTGTTTTCTGCTTTGCAGATTTCCTCAGTGTTTTATTTATTTATTTTTTGTCACACCTAATTGTTTTAGACCATCAAGCAGATTTTACTATCAGAACATTACAGCTGGAGTAAATGCACACAATGACTTGATTTATTATGGTAATGAAGCTGTTTAAAACAGCCTGGCCCTGTAAAAAGGTAATGACCCTCTGATCCTCATAACTGGCTCAGGCAGCATCAAACCTTTGTGAAATCTGGCAACGAGTCTTTTATATCACTGTGGAGGCATTTGGTGGCATTCAAGCAGGAACAGTCTGTTTCCACAGCATTTCACTTTAATTTGACTAGGCCAAGCAAAAAGTTTCTATTTATGTTTTTTCTGTCCTATTTGAAAACTCACAGCCCTGCAAGGTTGTCCTGGATAGTTTTCAACTTAATAAAATAAATCATCATTTGACACTTTTTGTATTTGCTCAAGTTATCTTAGTTTGACATTAAAATTTCTTTCGTGAACCAAAAATATTTAAGTGAGACAAAAAAGTAAACCAGAAGAAATCTGTAGGAGGGTAAGACATTTTTCACAGCTCTGCAGATGAGGCAGCTTTAAATAAATTAAAATGACAGAATTTACTTTTCTCTGTTGACAAAACTCTTTCAGCAACTCTTTGCAATCATTGGATTTGTGGTTTGAATGGGCCACCATTAAAATACTTGGTTAACACAACCAGCAACCCAAATCTGTGAATTATCGCAAGTGCTACAGAAAACGGCGCTGAATTAATGCATTAAACACCAAAGCATACAAATTAATATCATAAATCATTGCAAAAATGTTATTTTTTACGTTTTATTTGATGATTTCAACAATATCCAGGAAATTAATAGTATTTGTAGGTATGGTGAAAAGAAAATAAACCCCCTTTATAGTCAAATGTTTTACTGACTACAATATAAAATTGTGTTCTCAGGTTATTAAAATACACTGAGCACAATTTATTGAACAAAAAAAGCACAATTAAAACATTTTGGGTGAAACACAAAGTGCACTTATATTGCCTTTTAAGAGATTAGAAGTAAAGTAGCAGCCAGGAGCAATTGGCTGTAGTTCCAAGAGCGGAGATAAGACTGCAGACGTTAGCGTTACTGTAGTCGTAAGACGCTTCCCACTGTACGTAATGAAGTGTATTTGGGAGTTGTCCATAATATGTCTCTGTGAGATGTATTAATAAAGACTCTGTAAGCCAGACTTAAAAAGTAAACATCTTTATGGAGCAATCCAAATTTACAGATTCAGCAAGCCCAATATTTAGAGACTGGTCAGAGGGAATAAGCCAATAAAACTCGTCCTCCTTTGATCTCTGCACTGCCTCCCTCTTAAAGGGCTCTGAACACCAAACATCAGGCATTCTCCAACGTGTGCATCTTACAAAATTATCACATGCTTACTTTCCACATCATGTGCTTAAATCCATACATCACTTGTTTGTCTAGACTCAGTGTCTCCGACCTTTGCTTGAATGTTGTCTGAGCACAACAAAGTCCTCTGTGTGGTCAGACGCAGCATGAATGAGTATTAAGGTGTATCAATCAATCAATCAATCAAATTTTATTTGTATAGCACATTTCAGCAGCAAGGCATTTCAAAGTGCTTTACATAATTAAAATAAAAACAACATGTGTATTTGGTCTTTGGACTGTTGTGTAAGCGTTTGTGATCTCTAACCCCTGCAAATACCAAAGGTCCACTGCATATCTACCAGCAAAGTAGATTCTCTACTGAAGAAACAGAAACCTTTCTGCACCATGAATGTCCTTTTTTTTAAAAAATAGCTCACCTCTGTTACATTTTATGGCCTAAATTCAGTTAAAGTTATTTTATCTACAGTAAAACTAACTTTGTTTTAATATTATTGCCAATCATTTTTTTTATATCAATTTGAGCATCAGATTCCTAAGTTTATATGCCATCAACTCTTGCAGAAGCAGTGACCCAACAGCCCCGGGGCGATCATTAAAGATTAATGTTGCTGCATCTGGATCAGACTGTAGCATCGAAGCTTTGCAGTACTGGATTCAGCCATACTCTACCATGTTCTCATTAGACAGCGGGAGAAACTGCAGAGGCTGGGTTGTTCCTGCGGATGTCATAAATATAATGAGAGGTCTGAACCCTAATCGGACCCTTTTGCTTTGCTTCCTGACTCTGTCGCTGCTTTCAGGTCTACCAGCTCTTTTCCGTTCACATCAGCTCAAACATATCTTCCATCCCTCCAGGCTTCGTTGCACTGTAGGAAATTTCACTGAGACTAATAAAGAACGAGAGAAAAGGGGAAGGCTAAAAAAAATAGCTTGAGAACCTTCCCTGCTCCTTCTTTTTTCATGTTACAAACAATCAATTTAACACCCACATGAAACTACTTTTTTCCCCTCCAATCTTCGCGGCTGTCATATAACAACAAGACTGTGACAGAATGACATAAAGGAGTGTGTTGTGCCAAAGAGAGAAACAAGCACAATGAATGGCAGAATTTCTTATTATTCACAGGCAGCGTTCTATTAGTAATTCTGATTTGCTTGAAGTGAGAGGAGAGAAAAAGGTCTGAGACAAAAAAAAGCATTCTTTGTTCGACAGGGCTCAGATGCTTTTCTCTTTATCGCCAAATATAGGCTTAAAAATTAATTTGGACTTGGTGAAATTTTTTTTTGCACAACATGGCTTCAGGGATGCAGAGATGTCATGCTGTAGCAGGAATAAGTGAATCAGTGTTGGGATCCACAAATGACTAGAGACCAAAATAAGCACCAATGATGCCACTGCGCCGTCTGGTACCACGGTACCACAGATGGGCCTTGTTTTTTGCCCCCCCTTCTCTCAATCAGACTCTAAAAGCAGGAAGCATTTTGCTGTTTTGATTGTGTTCAGCTTATAAGAGAGAAATCTGAACGCTGAGTGTTAAAGGTGTGATTAGATGTCAGTGTGTACGCAAATACATTCAACAAACACATTAGATAAACACATTAGATAAACTGCCACTGAGCTTTTACAGCATTATTTGGATTCTTAGTTTATAAAATGCATGTGTAAATTTAGACATTTTTGTTCACTAGTTTTGAACCCATCCATCCATTGTCTATACCTGCCTTTTTTGTGCAGGGCCTATCTTTGGCTGTCACTTAGAGAGACACTCTGGACAGGTCAAAGTCAGTCACAGGGCAATGCAAAGAAAAAACACAAGCAACTATACACACATGCAATCAAGTCAGAGAGACCAGTTAACCTAACAGTTATGTTTTGAACTGTGTGAAGAAGCCAGAGTACCTGGGGAGAATCCACTCATGCACAAGGAGAACATGCAAACTCCATGCAGAAAGACCCAAGGCCCAGATTCAGACCCCGAACCTTCTGTGCCATAGTTTTGGGCCTCTCTAATACAGCTTTACAATGAGTTGGAGACCATAATAATCAGTGCCTTAAGGTACTGATTATTAAGGTACTGATTATTATAGGTACCTTAAGGAACTGATTAAGGCACTGATTTTTTTTTTTTTTTTGCAAAAAATCTATTTTTTGCAAAAAATCCATTTTGCAAATAACAAAATGGATTTTTACTCATTTTCTTATTTGCAAACTTCAGTGTATTTTTAAGGAGCTTGCATGTGACAGATCAACACAAGACAGGACACAGACACTGCGTTTCAATACTTCTGAAAAAAATCTGAAAAGTGCTCCTCGCATTTGCTCACATTCTGAATCTCCATCTCAGTCTCAAGATTTCTGCAGCCGCTAAAAGGTTTTCTTCCAGGATTACCATGCAGCATTTATATCCTCCAATTTTCCTAACAACCTTCATTTATTTATTTATAAATAAATAAATGAAGGTTGCTAAAAAATCTGAAATTTCTTTTACATGGTCAAAGTAACAACTATGCAAATAAAAACTATTAAAACATAGACACAATAAGAAATAAAAGAGGATGGGCGTTATTGGCCTCTCAAGAAAAAAGTATGGCATATCTACTCTTCATCTTTTTATCAAAAAATCAATATCGTTAGAGGATGTGGCTGTATAGTTTACGAACTCCCTGTGATTATTCCAGGAATATGGTGAAATGAATAGAGAAGTCACATATTTTCCCCCAAAACTCTGTTGTAGCTTAAAATTGCCACTAAATGTATTAGAAGCTCCATATATTAAGTTATTGGGAAGAAATAAAAAACAGCCTCTCCCATCTGCATATCCTTTGATTCCTCAGCTCCTGTTGCTCCCACAGGGGCAATAATATGCTGAATAATAATAATAATAATAATAATAATAATAATATGCTGAATGAAGCCTTATGAAATGCTCCAAGGACAAGAGCAAAACAACCAAACCACTAACATAATGAAAATCTTGCAGACTCAGAAATACACATTTAAACTTATTTACTGCAGTGTCATCCATCATACTTGCCATTAGGAATAACACTGCAGAGAGCTCTGGAGCATGTTGTACCCTACAGGTACATTTTGTCAGATTAGAATCTCCTTATTTGATCCTTGGCCGGATTAGATGGAGACATGTGTGCCAAGAATGAGGCCTTGGCTGTTGCAGCTCAGCATAATACTGCTACAACAGATGGGTTTCACCAGATCCTAAATGCCCTGTAGGAATTGGAACATTAAATCGAGTTTGTTTACTGACTGAGCAGCACAAAGGTGCAAGTAGCACTTTCACCTCACAGCTATAAACATCACAGTAGTAGGTCCTTTAGCCTTTATCTGTGCAGTTTGTGTGTTCTTTGTCTGCCTGTTTATTTGTTTAGCAGATTTTCTTCAATAGTGCAGAGACGTCCACGTTTGGTTAAATTCTGACATTTAATTTGGTGTGTGCGAACATCTTTTGAGTAACTTGCAAACAATCTGAAGTCCGATCCCCCCAATGCAATGTCTGGTCTCCCGGCTCTCCCCTGAACCGCTGAGTATGCTGCGATGCTTGAAATTCAGGTTCAGAAGATTCACTGGCAAATATTTACTACTTTCAGTTACTATTTCTAATTGTAAAATACAACAACCTCTTTTTTTTATTTGAGGAAATCCTCCCAGAGCCTCCTCCAGTTGCCATGCAACCATATGGTGATGAGTCCAGAAATATTCTCACACATATTGTAAAAGTGTGACTTTGCATTTTCACAGCTGAAATTTGGTTAATGTGTGCTTCCAGGTTATCCACCTGTTTCCTGTTGCTGTTGGACTATTTGTTCCGATTGCGAACGGTTTGAAGTGATGTATGTTTTCCTAAAAAAGGTTTTGCATTTAGCCAAATTTGTCTGCTCTGATAATATTTTCCAAGCTCAGACATGTCTAATTGTTGTGTTATTTGCACCTTTAAGAGGAAGCTCTAGTTGTGATTTCAGCAGGTGTGTACAACATGCCCCCAAAGTGAAGCAGGGTGGTTTCTCTGACCGGTGGAGGATTCTCCACAAACAAGGAATCAGCACAAACATTTACATAAAGTTCCACGCAAGAGCAGAAACATAACTTTGTTTTTATCTAAATCTGATAAAGTGATAATATTTGGAGCCACTGAATCCACCCCATGATGTCACAGTTAACAATCACTGAATTAACAACTCATGTCCTGCTGGTTTTATTGTTCTCTGTGCAGTTAAATGTCTTATCGAAAACTACAGGTTAGGAATCAATCTAGATGCACAGATGAGTCACAACTTTGATATTAAAGCACAAAACACTTTTGTTTTGCAGTTTCCCACCTTGCATGCACCCATGGACAATAAGATATGTCTGCAGACTCATAGTCCCATTGTCTGCTTTTTTGTTTTATAGTTCTACTTTCTCAATATTGCTAGGAGCAGTTGGAGCAAAATATCCTGCTGTTTGGATGCCAAAGATATGGAATATAAAGAGGATGTCCTTTGAGTCCCACAGTGCGAGACAACATATCAGAACACCATGAATCTGTTTTATGATGTTCTTGAGAATTGCTCCTAACCTGATCAAATAAAAGCAGTCCCCAGAAACACAAGCAATAAAACCTTCCTTACATCATAAAATGTGTACATCTTTTTCTTCTCAACACGACCTTATTAATATCAGCAATACTGAGGTGAATATGATTTACACGTAATGATCTTAAATTATCAGGCTGTCAACACAAACCAGTAAGCTGCAACTTAGGAGAAGAGAAAGCAGAGAGAAATTCAAGTCTGATGTTTTTGTTCATTTTTTTCTCTCGACTGTCTAATCTGCGACAGCTTGTCCCAACTGATAGGGATTATGACTGAGTCTAGTCCCAGCAGCTTCATCCAAATCAGTGAGGCACAACAAGAAAGTGGCAAAGTACATTTTCAGTTCTCACCAGATGTTTTACAACAATAGATTGGACTCCAGTCATGCAGTGCCGGTGTCCTGGTACTTCTGAAGACGTCCCAACTTCAGCACACCTGAATCAAATGAATGGTTAATGACCAGGTCTTTGCGAAACTAGCTGACAGCCCAAGAGGTAGTTCAGCCTTTTGATCCCTGTGTGATGGAGCTGGGATGCATCTAAAAGTTGCAGGATGGAAGGTTTGGAGGACTGGAGTTGTTGACCCCTGCAATAAATGATTACTGAGAATAAAATCATGGAGAAAAGAAAGTAAACAATTTTCTTCTATTCAATGGTTCCATGAAAATTTTGGGGGTTGAACTGACAAGTTGTTTTTATTCCACGTTGGACTCAGACAAATGATTTAAACTAATTTTCACCAAAGTCAATGGGAATGTAAGAGCATAATTGAGCTATTTGGTCTTTACCAGATTCTAAAATGACCTAATTTTACCTCGAGTTTAACAAAAAGAGAAGAAAAAACACACATCACCTTACTTTGAAAAGTTGTGTGTAAAATAAAGCAGAACAACAATAAATTGTTGCTCCTAAAAGGTTACAGTGGAAAAGTGGCAGCCAGGTGAAGCTAATTAAATACACCTTTCATTCACCATCTCTGCAACAAGAAGCTTAGTTGTTTTGTTGATTTGCAGACTTGTGCAAAAGCATAAACCCACAAACTTTAATGGTCTAAAATTCCCACACAACAGTGTAATATATTACTAGAATCAGGCAGAAACTATTCAGATTACCTGCTGACAACTGTGGTTCAGAAAGTTCCTGAATAAAGTGGTGTACTTAGTTTTTCCACATGTTAAATAACTTAGTGAGCGGTTGAAGACCAGATCATTTCAATTATGTCCTGGTATGCAAAACTCCAGAGCTAAAAATTTATTACTTTATACGTTTTTTCCATCAGTGAATTATAGATAAAAACCAAAATTCATTGAGTTTGTTGAGTTTAAAGGTCAAACTAATGATTTTAGAAAACTAGCACAGCAAACAGGAGCATTTTGAAGGATTCTAGTGGAGGTTTAAAGTGTTTGCAGTGGGATTAGCTTCAATGCTCAGTGGTAAGTAAATCTATTGTTCATTTATTCACCGTATTCAGTTTTAAAGCAGCTTCATCACAAATAAAACACACAGAAAACAACAAATATTGCATCTGAGGAAATCTTTATAACACCATTCAACCATATTTATGGAGAATTTAGATTTTTGCTGGCCTTAAAGAAAAAAATAAACTAGTATGCAATCTGTATCTGTATTTTTTTTTTCAAAACAAAAATATTGGTGCATGGTGTAGCCAAAACAGCAGTTCAATCAATTTCACAGGGTATTTTTCTGTTTTCTGTCTCTACAGAATTATAAGGTTATTATCTTTAGATTTTAGCTCTACGTTTCAGAGATTGAAGAGAATATACATGAGAATATTTCATGAAATCCTGCTTAGTTTCTTTAAAAGAAGCTCATCGTAATCCTGTTACAGCTTTTTTCAAACGGAAGGAGAATATGTTAATGAGCCTTTTTTGAACCAGAAGCGTTTCTTGGATAGTAGAACCGTCCCTCAGTGCAATCTGCACTTTAATTTCACAGCATTTCAAAATGAAGAGGACAGTTTTAAATTCTAACGCTACCGAAGCCCATAATGGCTCTGGCACTTGAGAAAAAAACAAGAGAGGAAATTACAAACAGCCCTGAAGAGGAAAGCGGATAAGACTCTGGGAATAAATGAAGAATCAGCTCCAATTAGTGCACATCAGAGAAAACACTAAGCTGTGAGAGGCTAGTAGCGCTTCGTAACGGGAACTAACCACAAGCACATGCACACAAACATAGCCCACTCAAATACATCAGCAATAGTTATGACCCCTCTTAAGTCTGATCCCACCTTTTCATCCTTGAAAAATAGGTCCAGTATGAACTTTTTCACATTATGTTACAACTTACAACCATAAACTTTAAGATACACTACTGTAGTGTATATACTTTATATCTTAAAGTATATACACTACATCACAGAAAATCCGTTTTCTGTGATGTAGCAAAACAGGGTGGTGCCTTATCGCTAAACGGAATGAAAATGGTTATTTTCAAACATTTTCTACAAATAAAAGTATGAAAGGAGTGGCCTGTACTTGCATTCAGCTCTGTTGTAGAAACAGCTGGATGTCTTTTGTAGCACGGCTTATCTCTACTAGCACTTGGATTTAGGTCTGGACTTTGACTGGACCATTTTAGAACATCAATATTCTTTGTCCACTGTTGGTCTGGCTGTATGATGTTGTTTTCTTGCTGACGGGCAGGTAACATCTGCCCTAGTCTTAACTCTTTTGAGGCAGGTTTTCTACCCCATATTTAGTCCCATCCATCTTCAATCAATTTTAATTCCCTGAAAACATTTTCAAAACTTGGAACCAAAACATGGAGTTGCCTGTTGAATAAGTCACTGATTACTTTCAAACTAATAAGGCAAAAAAAAAAAATTATGTGATGTGAATGTAACATGTAATGCAACACAAAGAAATGTAGCAGTGTAGAAAGTGCAGATACTTAATGTCAAATGTAGTGGAGTAAAAGTCGAAAGTATCCATGATTAAATCTATTTAAGTAAAGTACAGATACGTGAAAAATGTACTCAAGTAAATTAAACCAGCTAGTTGTGCTTCACTGCATCCCACCTCTGGTATTCAGGGTGATGGCCAGGCTTTGTTTCCATCATGTAACATTTTAAATTAGGCCGAAAAGTAAAATGTAGTCCAGCCAGACCGGAACTACTTCTTTCATGTTTTCTGTGTTCCCTACATGTAAGTTTTCTATTTTGCCACACTCTCCATTTTAGAATAATTTGATGTCCAAAGCTTCAGATATTGTTCGCTAATAACTCTGCCTCCCTCTGCCTCCTTGGTGCTGTTTTCTCTCTAGGATACTCTAACCAACCTCTGAGAACAACTCAATTTATTCTGAGATTAAAACACGTGGACACAGCTGTGTCATACTCTTTCCATTTTCAGATGCTGTCTGGGAAAGTGCTGCGTTTGTTGTTCAAAGCTTGGCATATTGTTTTATGACCTAAATCTCTTTTAACTTCTCTGCATCTTCATCGCCGACCTGTTTGCTGGGTGAGAAAAAAAAATCTCAAATTTACCAAATTTAAATAAGAAGTCAAAATTGTTTTCACTTTCACAAGAAATGTCAAAAGTATTTGAATAAAACTATGTGTGAACATGAAGATTTCTCATGCGTGAACATGAAAAATCTTCACCGGCAAAAATCTTCTGCTGGTGAAGATTTTCATCACAATGCAAGTTTTCCAACTATTTTAATTTTATTGTGTAAAATATCACAAAAATGTATGTATAATATGCTGTTTAACCCGTCACTAAATCCTTGAAATCATATTCTTTCAGACTTACTTCCATAGACTTCAATAGACTTCTAGGTAAACTATTTCTTTCTGCATTCAGTCTCGTCCTCTGCTGCTGCAACCACACAAATCTCCATGGTTAGTGACAAATAAAATATAAATTCATTCTATCCTCAAACTGAACAGTTGTTTTATTGCCACCCCATTAATTTCACATTAATGTCAACTGTCAGCAAAGTTTGATGTATGAGCAGCTATCAGGAAAAAAAAAAATCACTTTCATGATTATCATCTGCTCCTGCTTCATGGACTCCCTGAGCTGTGTCAGATCTATTGGCCCCTTTACATGCTTGTTCACATCAGCAACGCATACCCACAGTCGCTGTGGAAACCATTCAGACTGCTGCGAACGCTCGCCAAATTATCTGGAGGGTCTGAAGAGCAAAACAGAGAGAAAGGAAGGGAGGCTGGAGCTGTGTGTCATTTGTGTGGCTTACTGTGGGGGTGTGATGCTGCAGGTTGCTGCCAGACTGACTCTGCCGCACAGACAAACCAAGAAGAGAAAGAGCAACTGACAGAACCAGGAAAGGCCTCACTTTGTTTTGTTTTCACATAAGCAACGAAAGATGGCCAAGTTTTGAAATGCTGCTTGATTAAAACATGAGCCGGCATCAGAGAAAACACGCTACCGTTACTTATTTTCTGCGAGTCTGTTTGTGGACTCACTTACACATCAGAGCCAAAGATTTTTACCTGCGGACAGATTGAAAATAACCCCAATTAAACACCACAGCTGCAGTGTCAGGGTGAGAAAAGAGTGGGAGAGAGAGTGGAAGAATAAAAGGCGACAAAATAAGACATCACTGCCAAGCTCTGGAACATCAGACAAAACAGATTTTACGCCGACATCTGTGCCGGCAACAGAAGAACCGCATGGCATGGCAACTTGCTCTGTTCAGTAGTAACTCCGTTACAAAGATGTGTTCTTGTGTAATGACGCTACCCCACTGCCAGTATGCATACAACTCTAATGAACTGCTTCCAACAAAAAGTTTAAAGAAAAACGCATATAATGGAAAAGGAGAAAATAACTGACTTGTAATGTTTTGTTTAAACAACAGAGCTGTATTTTGAAGATGACATAATCCATTAAAGCTGCAGTATGTAACTTTTAAAAATATGTTCTTGACATATTTATTAAAATCGTCAAGAGCTCCTCCTCTTCTTCCCTGAGCTACTGTTGTCATCTGAGGAAATGCACCGCTCCCGGTCAAAAACAACCAATCAGAAGCAGGAGGAGTGTCTTGGCGCTGTCAATCAACCTCCTGCACTTGCTGCTAAATGTGCTAATAGAGCAAAAACAACTTGATCTGCTGGGAAATGTTGAAGAATGCTCAGGCTAGTTAGCTTGGCCATCAATGACGATGGATAAACAGTTCTGTAAATGGTCGGTTGTTTCTCCGCCATTAGCACAGGATCCTCTAGAAACTACTCAAGTTTCTTGAGACTCAAAAAAACTATTCCTGAATAGCAAGAATAGTTGCTATTCTTGTAACTGAGGGTACGCACACTGTGATGGACATAAACAATGAGGTGAGCTGTGACGTTTAAACGGTGCTCAGCTGGCGTAAAGACGCCTAAACTGTGCCAAGACAATATCTCTCACACCTTTACATCACTACTACCAGCCTCAGTCATTAATAATGAAATGAAATGAAATGAAATGAAATTTTAATTAATACAAAGCAGAATGGATCCAGGCTTTTATGTTTATAAATTTCTGATGTCACCATCTGAACATTGCAACTAAAATCAGGACTCATGAGATCAGGTAACAGTTTCTGGTCTGCTGTCTGATTTCAGTAGGCCTGTGCTAATTGGAGTCTCAGTTTTCCATTCTTAGCTGGCTGTGTATTGCCAACAAACTCCAACTTTGAGGTTGTCCATCTTACATTTTAGATGATTTTTAACTACAGGAGATTTCAAATCAAACAGTATCAAACTGTCGATTAATTGCAAAATGCAAATTTTCAAACACAGTAGTTAAGTTAGCCATGAATAAATAAGTATCACATTCCTCATGCACACAACATTCACCAATACAGCTGTGTGGGCTGTGCCAAAAAACTATGTTTTTGTTTTATTACAGTTACGCTGGAGTAAAAGAATCCCGTAACGAAAAGTTTTGTTGAAAAGACAGATAACAAAGCCTACATCAAATAGGCGATCCAAAGCTTAGTTCCAATGTTTTTGTTCAGGCTAAACTTAAACGGTACATATGGATGAAAAATTATACTTTTCCTTGCATTTTCTGGGATAGACAGGGATAAATGTGAATGTGAAATAGCCAAAAACCTGCCTTTTGACTCATTTTTTCAGTAGCTTCATTCTCAGTAAAAACATTTGCGAATTGTAATTCCCCATGTGCCGATGCTGCCGGAGCAACCGTGATGTGAAGAACTTCCAGTCCACAACATTTCCAGTCCAAAGTATCCCACTGCTTATCACTAATTTAATGCACAAAGAACTGACCCAGAAACATTCAGCTGCTGGCTTGCAAGTACGAATCCAGGTTGCACAAGCATAAATTATTTAAATCCGCAGAGCTTTATTTCAACTTTGTAATTTAGATCACAAAGGCAGAGCTTCTGTTTTTTTACAGAGCTGGAGATTAGGAAGAGTCCAGTTGAAACAGAACCTGCAGCACAAACAAGACTTTCAGAAAAACCTAAACATTGTCTGGCAAACTGGGAACTTAATGAAGGCCTTCAAGTTGTTTGATTTTCCTGCTTAGGCTGATAAAATAGAATATTTTTATGTTGCTTCACTGGTCGTAGTTTTATTGTGATTTGCATCTTTGTGTTATGCAAGGCTTGCTGCACATTTCCATATACCAATTATACAGCTCTGAGATTACGTCACTGGTTTTGCACACAGCTGGAGGTTAAAAAAAAGCAATGTTGCTTTAATAAAATCTCTATATAGCAAATTGTACGGAAAATGTTCTTGTGCTCTGAACAACTTTCTCTGTTTCTTATTTTTAAATAAGAAAAACAAAGTTACTCTAAATGTTTAAATGCCTAATCTCATTTTCCCTACAGTCTTTGAACTGCACACTGGGAGTCTTGAATTACTGTTCCTTACAAAAAGTATTCATTCACTTTTTTACATCATGTATTCTAATGGGATAGATATGATATGAAGGGAAATGATACATAATATTTAGATTTTTTGCAAAAATAAAATAAAATCTAGAAACTGTCTTATGTATTTGTATCTCACTCCTCAGAGTTGACTGGTAATTCTTTGTAAAATAGCTCAATCTCAGACAGATTGGATGAGTAGGACCTGTGAACATCATGGTTTTTTTCTCAGGTTTTGCAGAACTGAATTTAGACCTAGACCTTAATTGGCTTTAATTAAACATCTTTACTCTTTGGCCTAAAACCTTCCAATACAGCTTTGGCTGTAAATATGAGGTGGTTGTCCTGCTGATAAGTTTCTGCCCCAGGCTCCGGTGTTTTGCATCCTCTAACGGGTTTTCTTTCTGGAATGCTATGTGTACACATAACAATACATAGCACTATATATAGGAATTTGCATGTCTGTCAAAAAGTTAAGTTATGATCTAATCTTCCATATTTCCTGCTGAATCCTCTATATGGCTTGTGGCAAATGGAAAATGAGTATAAATGTGTTTTCTTCCTGCCACTCTTTCATAAAGCTCAGCTTGTGGGATTCATCTCTATAAATTGCCTTGTCAGCAGATTCTCCCACTTGTGTCGTGCATCTCTGCAACTCCTCCAGAGTTACCGCTGGCATGCTGGCAGCTTCTCATTAATGCTCTCCATGTCCAGTCTACTAAGTAAAGGAAAAGGATTGCAGGTTTGCAGCTGTGTCACTCTCTATTTTCAGATACTGAACTTAACATTCCTCTGTATGAGATTTGGAAGCTTTGTATATTGTTTTATAACCCAACGCTGTCTTGAACTGCTCCACAGCTTCATCCCTGCTCACTGCTGTATATATACTGAGATGTAAATGCACTGAAGAAAACTCAAATTACTAACTAGGTGATTTCCGAGAACAATTGTTTCCACTGGGTTTTATTTAGGGGTATCAGAGTCAAAAGTGGGTGTTTACAAATGTTACTCATTTTTATTTGCTTCATGTTGGTGTCAGGAAAAAAAATCCCATTTTGACACTTGGAAGTTTAAGTTCAAAGTCTATAAATATTTTAACTTCTAAATATAAACTAAAGTTCAGTAAATCGTCAGGGGTGTTTTTGTTTGTTTGTTTGTTTGTTTGTTTTACAAAAACACATGTTGTTCCTATTTCAGTTTCTAAAGATTATAGCAGGATCTGCAATATTGTTCTCCATCTGCAAACTGCACCACAAATGTGACACTTATTGTGAAATTTTAATCAGATGGAAACGAGTACAGGAGTTCATTTTTGATGTCTCACCATGAAACACCAAGATGTTGTTTGCCAACATGATTAGAGTCTTACATGACTTCTACTATAAGGATGGATGATAGAAAACATGTTATATAAGCTCTCATCGTTTAAACATCGTTATTTGTTATTTGTGCCTACCTCTTAACAATATTTCTGAGTCTGTACCTTTAAATAGAGATTTAATAGAACAATAGAAACTGAAGATAAAGAGATATGCCTACATAGTCTGCAGAAATGTTTCTATAAACTGAATTCAATGCAGTCATACCTGAAATGTAACATAATATGAAGGCAGTCTAAGTTACAAGACTGTTAGCTGTCCACCACGGGGTCTCAGCACTGTCCTATTAGTATTTAATATGTGTCAATATTTAACACAAAACAACATATGTATGGATAAATATTTTAAAACACTTTACATGTAATAAAAGATGGAAAATAAAAAATATAGTATATACAGAATTTAAACAAGGTAACTGTCAGACAAAATAGTACTTGAGCTCTGAAAAACAACAATAAACTTGATGACAAAGCAGAGAAATAGCATTTTCTAAATAAGGTAAAAGAGGGTGGAAATTCCCCTTCCACCGTTCATCCACCCAGCCTGTGGAATGAGACACCTTTCCCACCAACACATCTTCCATTTTCATGTGCATGTGTCTCTCAATTAATATCTTTGAGTAAATCTGTTTAGTAATTTAATTTAAAAAGTGAAAGGTCTGTGAGGCGTTCAGGAACCCCAGGTTGACCATCAGATTTTCTAAGTTATTAGCTCTGATTAATCGTATCTTCTTCGATACTTCATAGATTCTTTAAGGCGTTCAGGTCAGGCCCCTTTGCTGGCCAATCAAGAACCACGGCCATTGAAACAGGGATCAGTCCTGTGTGAGCAGGAGTCCAATCCTGTTGGAAAATAAAATCAGCATCTCCATCAAACTCGTCAGCCGAGGGACGTTCAAAGAGCTCTAACATTTCCAGGTAGATGTTTGTGCTAAGACCAGATGATGAACATTGGACACCAGCAGATGACACGACTCTCCACTGACTGTGGGAAACTCACTACTGGACCTCAAGCAACGCCTTCCTGCAGACACTAGAACTTCTAATAAAATGCTAATTTTACTTTTAATTCAAAATAGGAGTTTGGACACCTGAGCAACAGCCTGTTCACGTTCTCCTTATCATTCTGATGTTATCTCCAGTTTAGGAATATCTTACCACAAATAATAAATCTGTTGTAGCCCATGACTTGAATATGTCTATGAACGGTGGCTCTTGAATTGTGATGCAAATGCAGTTTGTGCTTTGTGAATCTATAAAACTTGTGAATGGATTGCCTTCTCAGTCCTCTCAAGGCTGCTTGTATGTATGCTTGTTGCTTGTGTACCTTTCTGTGCCACACTTTTTCCTTCCACTCAGCTGTAATATTCTGAACAAGAGAGAGTGGTCGAAAAAACAGCGCAGAAGCTACAACAGTGATAACTTGCACATATAAAACCTCAGCTGTGTGTTACTTAAGCGCTGGGACGTTGAGTGGAATGAAAAACTGTGTCTTGTACAAACAAAAATATGGATGCTGTTCCTAATTATCCGGATGTACCGGTGTAACCTTTCTCTGTGTCACAATTTTAATCTGATTAAGGAACATTCAATCTGAGTGACTGAATGTTTGGGATTTGTTTATTTCAAACACCTTAACAAATTAATAAATTAGAAGAAATGAAAAAAAAAAATACCTCACCTGTTTCTCCAGCGCCTCCTTCCCGGTCGTGGATATTTTTGGCGCAGGCGTGCGCTCGCAGGTGCATCCCTCCAACAGGTAAATCCCCGCTGGTCGCGCGCTCTGCTCGTTCTCAAAGTAGAACAGTACATTCTGGTAGAGGGCGAAGAACTTCTCCGACCACCGGCTGTTCTCCGCCGTCTTCTTGCTCAGGTAGCCGCGCTTGGTGCCCTCTTTACGCGCCACCACCGACAGGAACAGTGCGTGCCCTTCGTTGTAGCGGACGCTCTTCTGCATTTTTGCCGCGCGGCTTGAAAGGCAGAGGGGAGAAAGTGGGAGCTTTCACCGAGAGCCCATGGTCCCCGCGGGCTTCATGTAAAACTTTCCCACCGAGAAGCGCCTCAGTGGCGCCGTGGCGCACGGAAAAGTTGCCGCGGTGACGGAAGCGCAGCAGCGGAGAAACTCATTGCAAAGATGCGCCGAGCCAACACGCACTTAATAATAAAGCCATGGTTCTCTCCTCTAAGAAGAAACGATTGAGAGAGCAGGAGGGGGAAACCCTCAAGCGGGAGACAAAGAGAAAGAATCACAGAGGCGACGCGCAGTAATCCGCTTTGGCAGCGGTTAACTCTGTCCCTCTCTCTCCTGCGCTCAGTGGCGCAGTCTCTCAAGGTCTCTCTATCCGTCTCCCTCTCCGTGATGCGCGCGGATCCTGGAGTTGGTGGATTTAAAGGCGGAGCGAGAGTTGCTTGTTTCTCCGGGGGGGTGAGAGATGCAGAGATGGAACTCACAGAGGTCCTCAGTGGCAACTGTTCATTTATCTCTGCTTAACAAGCAAATAATTATATTATAATTATAATTATAATTATAATGTTGCTGATTTTTTTTTCTTTACATTTTCGATTACAGTTCTGTTTTTCAACTCACCATCCTTTACTCTCGTTAGTGAATAAATTCCACCTGTGTGTTTTAATCTCAGCATAAATACAGCTGTTATATGAAGGCCTAAGATCAAGGTGTGCAACATTTTTGTCACGGGACAAAATCGTTGAGTCATTTTACAGGTCAAGCGGAAAAAGACTAAAATCAAGCAAATAAAGCTATAGCTTTTTTTGGTTTGCTTTGTTTTATATAAAATTTGTTGTATTAACAGAATTGCATCGAATTTTCAAAGACTTTTTTGGCTCGGTTTTGACAAATTTCTTTCTCAGTCACACAAACCTGATTTGGGTGAATTTCTTTGAAAACGTTTGTTTGTATATTTAGCCACCTAAAAGCCGATTTAGGTGCAGCAAAGTCAGCATTTGAGTAACTATGGATAGACGAGGTTCTACTTATAAAGATTTGGTTGCAAAAGGACAAATGGTTTGTATTTACTTAACATTTTCCATTGTAAGAAAATCATGTTGGCAATAATTTTATCCTGGTGAAAAATAAAACGTTTGATGCAAAGTTGAACTGCACTTGAGGCCTGCAGACAGATCAGGGTTAATGTGGGGGCATTTATCACAAGTTACATTCTGAAATAATACCAAAAGAATCCAACATCTTGGATATAACTAAATATGAAACCAACTATATGACTGGTCTGGCCTGAACTGCATTCATAAGCGTTTGAACTGAGCCGGACTTGTTTTTTAAAGTGCTTTGAGATCTCTGTGGATTGTTGCAAACTAGAGTTGAAGTTTCACATTTTATGCTTCAAGTACTTTTGATTCATTTTCCTTTGCAAGGGAAAAAGGGGGAAAAAACAGAGTTTATGCCTTAATGGCGGAGCATTTCCAATAACGTTGCATGATGTTTGGAATTCACTTAGCAATTTTAGCTTCATTTTAATCATGTATTAAATTTGCTTCCAAATAACGACACATCAGATTTACATAAACCCACAAAATGTTCTTCAGTCAGATCTTATGTAAGAAATATATAAAATATAATTTTAAAACAACTGTCAATGCCTAACTGAAGTGATCTTACATGAGTTGGGTGTTTAGTCTATTATGGCCGAGATCGAGGGGGTATTATCATTAAACACCATCATCATAAATGCAAACTGCTGAAAGCAAAACTGTGTTCTTAGTTGTACTGGCATTATATGAAGTCCATGCAATTAGTGTGCATGCAATAAAAAACCACTTAACTGTGTAGAAAATAAAATCGGGGTGTTATTAAAATGTTGAACGGTCCAGAACCGTTCAACAATAAGTGAAGCCCTCCAATAAAGGCATTTTGTTTCAATTTAGCTTGAAACAAAAACACTAACAAAGAAATAAAACTTAAATATTAGGATTATTTGAATGCATTCCACTTTACTTGCATACTCCTTTTTTTTTTAAAGAATATTGGGTTTCCAAAGTCTCAGCAATGATTTCAATATTCACCAAAAGAACTCCAGTTTAAAAGGTAATAAAATAAGACAGGTATTTCATTTTTCTTTATTTGATCGTCGAACACATGGACACCACACAGCTGGAGGTAAAACGTGATCCTTTAGTATCAACTATTGTGATGACAGCTACCAGAACCTGAGGGGCTTAAAACTGCATAATCAACAAGCTCTTTTGTGACCATTAAAAATGTTCAGTCATTGATGGCATGATTTATTTCTTGGAAGTATTTCAGGTCGATGGTTGTAGCTGTTGAGACGTCAAGAGTTCGACTGCAGCCATTTTTTGAGGGAGGATTTGTCGCAGATGCTCCAAAGAGCTGAGAGAAGTTTCTTATACTTCCTGCAGAGACACAGAAACACCAAAAACATTAACCATCCGGGACTAGAAAATATTGTGTTTCCTTTAGATATTACAGAAACAAAAATGCTGCAGTCTCAAAGATTTATGTGGAAATAAAATGAAGTCTACACTCAATTCCTCTCCGTCTTTTGTTGGACATACGCATCTAACATAAACACATTTAATATAAGAAGGATTACTCTGATCGAGTGGCTGTGTGTGTGTGTGTGTGTAGTGTTGACATTTTTTTTATGTGGTGAAGAGGTTAGAGAATAAACAGCCATGCAGCAGTCTGTATGTTATATACAGAAAATGACATCAATATGCTGATTTATTGGTAAAACACTAACAATTATCCAAACCTCCATCTCATCACTCAGTACTAAGCTGAATTTGAGCCACACAGGAATTGTGTGTTGAACTCCAACAGAGAAGCCTTCTGCGTCAGCATCAATCAGATGGGTTTTAAATTTAATATACAAACTCAGTGATGTGTCCAAAGTCACTCAGAACATTTTTTTTTTGCACTTCAGCTTCTTCACAGAAAAGCCTTTCCGTCAGAAAGCTGATATCAGCAGCTCCCATGTTCATCCAGCTAAAATGACTGTGGACTCCAGTGGCTTTGAGGACAGAATATGTTGTCTTCAGCTTCAAGAGTGCAAATCCAACCAAATTTCAATGTAAATTATTAAAACTCTAATAATAATAGTTTATTATTATTAATGTAGGCCTCTTTTAGGGAGTAAAACTTACTTCCCTCAAAAAATAAATTGCAAATACCTTTGTGACTGCAAAGATAAAAATGTGTTTTGTTTTTTTTTAACCATCAGAACTGAAATTTGAGAATATATTATTGTAATAAACAGAAAAATACAGTGGTATAAAAAAGTCAAATCAAATTTCTTATATTTTTGGCTGTTTTGTCACATCTAAATGTTTCAAATCAACCGGATTTGATTCTCAAGAGAAAACTGAGTGAACACAATGCACTTTTCAAATGTTTTCATTCATTAAAAGAAAAAACATATTCAAAACGTTGAGTTAAATATCACTTTGTCACTAAACATTACTAGCCATACGGAGTCCTGATTACTAATAAACCTGTAAAATCAATAAACCTTTCTAACAACAAAAAGTAGGCTAAAAAATGCTCAAAAAGAAAACATCAAATGTTCTTGATTCAAATGTAAATCAAGAACATTTGATTTACATTTAAATCAAAATGTAAATCAGAGACACAGAAACACTGTCTCTGATTTACATTTTCTGTGTCACAAATCAGAGACACAGAAATATTAGATTCTTAAATCAAGATTCAAATGTTCTTGATTTAAATGTAAATCAAGAACATTTGGTGTTTTTGAGAACCAAAGTATTTGACGTCCATCAGGGAATAGTTACAAAGCCATTTCCATTGGATCACTGGGACATCAGTGATCCAATTTCTGAGCCACAATTGGAAAAAAAGCATCCAACAATTTGGAAACTTTCCTGCAGTAGCCAATATTCAATGATTCACCCAGGAAGTCACAGAGGAACCCACAGCAACATGCAGGTGTTTATGGAGACATACACAAAAAACATTTTATGCATTTCTAAGCAACCATACTCAGTTACAGAATTCAAAAGTATGCTATTCTTAATAACTGTACAGTATTTTTCTCTTGTGTTTTTTTTCCTTACCTGTTATTTTTCTGTTTTTATAGTTTTTATCTTAGTTTGAATATGCATTCTTCCATTTGCTGTTGGTACACCTGAATTTCCAAACTGTGGGACAGTAAAAGGATATTTCTGTTCTGTTTTATGCTATTGCGCTGCAAATGATCCTGGTACAAGAATTAGAAACTGGTGAAGAGTTTCAGAGCCAAAACCACTGCAAACTACTCAGAACACAAAGTCTCTTCAGACACTTCTAGGAAAATATTTAGGGGAAAAAAGCAAATTGAACTTTGTGGAAGATGTGCGTCCCATTCTTGCTGAAGGAGAACATTCAGTAAACTTAAACTCAAGCACACTTGAGTCACAAAGCTGATCCTAACTAGACCACCTCTGAATAGCTCATAAAAGCCAAAATAAAGGTTTTGATGTGGCCTAGTCAAAGACTGAACTTAGATCTGATTGAGGCATGGTGGTGTCACCTTAAATAATTGCCTAAAACAATTATGAAAAGAAGAGTGTGTTAAAATTCCCCCATGGTGACGTAGAAGACTGGTTGTTAAGTTTTGCAAACACTTCAACTATTGATGTAAAAAAAAAAGAAAAGTGACTCAATGTCACATTGAGTCATGTTGATTTTGTTAAATATTTTTAAATAAAATCATCTTCTAGCATATTTCAGAGTATTTCAGAGTAGCTTTGTCTGATTAAACTGTGACTGATGATCTAAAACATGCAAGTGTGACAAATCAGCCAAAAATGGAAGAAATCTGTAACATGCTTTTTGGTTACATCTTTTCACAGATCTGCATATTTGTGCAAAGCTTAATAATATACAAGTCATAATTCAGCATAAAAATTCACTGCAGCTCACACATGATCAAGAAACATTCATTAAAAATCAGGCATGAAAAAAAGAAACCAATTTATTTTATTTGATTCCAGATGTTTAGACACATTACAGCAAAAAAAACCCAAGTACAGAAACTCTGCTGCTGCCGTTTCACTTTGAAATGCATCTGTTGCTCTAAGTAAGACCATTCAAAACAAAGCTGCATCATTAACACCTGCTACAGTTACTTAAGGGGATTTTTAAGCATCTCATGATGACAAATCTTTCTTCTGTAATCTTGTGCCATTTGCATCGCTCCCTATTTTCCGGGAAGAGTGGCACATTTTCCGGTTCAAATGTGTGAACTCAAGTATGAAATCAAGTACATTTGAGTGCTGAAGTTTAAATAAACAATAGTTTAGTCGAGATTAGCTTTTGTTTGTCTAAAATATTATGACAGAGCCGCATCTTTGAGCGTCAACCTTGCATTTGAGCTTTAAATTATTTAAATCATTTGGGAACTGGGCTTTATACTGAGCTCATAAGATTTCATGCATCACTCTCAGAAAGGTAAAGAGCACACAAACAGCTCACAGTACACACACCATAAAAATACAAGCTGACTGGACATGCACTTTAGTGCCTCCTTGAAGGAAATGTCAGGGTGGTTATGTGTGCGTTACCTCCTGGCGTTGACCAGGCTCTCCAGCTCTCGGGCTTTACGAGAGGCGGTGTGCAGTATCGGGTCAGGAACGTCAGCTAGTCGGGCCACGTTCAGGCCGTAGCTTCGCCCCGCAGCTCCTTTGGTTAGCTGATAGAGGAAGGTGATGAACTCTGGCTGAACCTCTCCATCTGACAACACACCCAGTGGCATGAAATGAAGTCTTAGAGATTACCTTTTATGTTTCCCTAAACAGGTTAGGTTAGGACTATACAATATGTTCATTACATTTTTTTTGCACAAAATCATTCATACATAATGCAGTTTTTGTGTGCTAAAAGCCGACGGGGTGATTTTTTATTTTTCTTTAAGGCTTGAACTGTTTCGAGAAGCAGTAGAGAATCAAATGGAAGTACAAAAATGTGCACAATGTGTATTTTGCATAATTAATCCCCTTTAAAGTGCAAAAATGAATCCTGACATAAACAACCATGTCTATGTTGTGCACAATCTAGCAACAGGTCTGTGGTATTACAGCAATGTTAGCATAAAAGTGAAAACGTACCATCAGTTGTGACGTCAGGCTCAGTGAGTAAGAAAGCCATGTGGAAGTTGGACACATGCTGAGGAAACACCTGCTCCAACTCACACAGAGGAGGATAATGGGTCACAAACAAGGTGAAGGACTTCACCTGAGAGAGAGAAGAGAAAGTTTAGGATTACTATCCAGGATGATCCACTCAGCAGAACCTGCTAATGTTACAGTCAGTGTTCTGCACAATCAGGTTCAAATGAGTGGAGTTGGGTTTTTCGAGGGGTTTCAGTGAAATGAGGCTGGGGGTTTTTTTTTTACCTCAAACTGCAAAACATTCCTGATAAAAATCTTAAGACTTGGAAGGAAGTAGTCACATTTCATGCTTGAGGATTATAACCTGGTTGGAAGTGGAGCCTCAAAGTGCAAGACGCATCAGGAGGAAGAAAAAATACACAATTTATTCAAATGAAAACTACACTTTAAGTCAAACAGCATGTTCATCAGCTGATCAAAAGATTAGACCTGCACATAAATCTGACTTTAGTGTAATTCTCTGTAAGCCATTCATGCTCTCATGATCCCCGATGGCAATGACAAAAAGGTTTTCTGTCTCTGAACTTCGCACAGTTTTTGAGATTTGCCTTTGCTGGTGAAGTTGGACACGGCAAGACAGTTGTCTTAAACTTCCTAAAACATCTTAAGGGAAATGGGACAAAAAGTCATGTAGTAGATAAAAAAGGACACCACTGTTTACCGTTTCAAAACAAAAATAGGCATTAATACAACATTTGCTTTAAAGAGAAACCCTTGTTTTTGTTGTCTGTTTGACTCATGATGTTAATAAAATACAACAATCTTAGTGTTGGGTAAATTGTGTTCAGGCTGCTGATTATTATAATTTGTTCCTAATGTAATTAGAATGTTTGCAAAACTTGTTTTTATTGGTAATCACTGAATCTAAAAAAAAAATGAATTTCTATGTGGGCTTTATGTGACAGACTGAAAGATACAAAAACACAAAATAGTCACTTTTGTCTTGAAATTGAACTACCAATCAGAGTAAACATCCAGTTTCACTTCGGCTGTGTGTTCAACACACAAGCTTGTTGAAGCCAAAGGTTAGGGCTCAAAAGATTGAAAACAGCGTAACAAATATGTGAGCTTTGGTTGACTGAAGAGGCAGACAAAAAAAGAAAAAAAAAAAAGAAGCTATTTAGCTAAACTTGATATACATGCTTAGCATCACAACAAACAGAAACTTCAGCTGCCTGACGAGAAGTTTATACCAGAATCAATACGACACCATCATCGGTCGGATACAGGATGAAAATGCTCCGGTCACTCCCGCACCTGTCCTTATACCATGAAATGATGGTAATATAACGACAGGGTAGGAATGACATGACAGGAAATTTAGCAACATTGAAACATTTCAAAACAATAACAGCCTTTTCCAAGTGAATGCAATAAAAAAAGTCTTTAGGATGAAACAGCTGAGGCATACTGTCGATTTCTGTTTTAGATGTGCATTTGACGTATGCCACCTTTATTAAGCCAAAAGTTAACTGGTGATATCTAAAAGCAAACTTTGCTCTCTTGGGTCTCTCTGTATAGCGAACATAATCTATTTACTGTTACACAAAACACAACAAAAGGGAGATATAAGAGCTTGAGAAAGCTATTCAAGACGTAGCTACAAAACAAAAATGTAGCATCAACATTAACATTGTTTTGGTTCTCTGTCTTTGTACCCTGCAGCCAGCATTTTGAAATAATAACCTGTACACTCACTGCTTATTTATTTTCTCTCTTATTTTGTTTTATCACTCAATGCCTTCCGCATTCAGGCTCTCTAATTTCACTGCCTTTGGGTGCAGACACTAAACTCAGCTTTTCAGGCTCTGAAAAAAGAAAAAGAAAAAAATGACCAGAGGGAGAGGAGCTCTTCACCTCGGCCAGAGGTGAAAGACGCAGAGAAGCAACTTGATTGAACCCTGGAATTAATGGTTCCACGTGAAAACCACAAAGCAAGTGGTGCACGCAGCCAGTCACTTACTCAGGCCGCTTCAGACGTCTGCAGAAACATTTCACTGCTTAGTGCATCTCTCTGAAGACGGTTTCTAAAAGCTTTTTAGTAAAACAGATGCATTACCTTCTTCTGCTCACATTAGCGAGGCAATCAAGCAAATGGAAAATAAAGTACAAAGACACGGTTCCTACGTTTTAGGAATTGTTGAAACTAAGTCATTATTGGCTCTCATAGTTTTAAATGCTGTGCTTCTAATACTCAGTAAAATAGACATTTGCCATATATATATATATATCTATATATATATCTATATATATATAGATATATATATATACTTTTTTTTTTTGGTCTAAATGGTATAAATGTTTTTCATAGTGACAAAGGTTGCACCTGTATTTTTCTGTTCTTCAAAGGTTTTTATTTTGCATTTGATTTATATTTAAGTGTGATTTCTTGACACCTAGTTTCACCAAGTACATCATTTTAACTCATCTGTATTTTAGCCAGGGAAATACAATTATCTTTTTCCAAGAAGACATCCGACAGATGAACTGGTCAAAGTTATTAAGAAATAATCAGGTACTAAATCCACTGTTGCATCTCGGCTCCACAAAGAGGTCATAGTGGTTCCTTCCCTCGGTAATTGGAAAAAAATTTTAAAAGCAAATCTTTAGCGATGCTGCTTCAGGGCATTTATTTCAAAACCTGTTTTGTGGTCACAGACTGTGTTGGTTAATGTTGCATTGAACAGAATATTAAAGTCTACAGCTGATGAGAATTTGTTGTTAGAGTCATACAGCCATTGCAGTGTGATTTAAAGCTGTGTGGAGATAAAGATGTAAAAGCAGAACAAACCTGATAAAATGGTGATATCATAGACATAAAATTCACAATTCTGGCTGGACATGGGACAACTTTAATAGGAAAAATTGTTAAATTGCCACAGTTTATAAATTCAATAAGGTGAAGTTTGGAACTTCATGTAAGTGTTTTGTTAAGACATTCAGCGATCTCCAGGTTTCAGCCATTTGATCCAGACCCTCACCCTCAGATGAACAGATGTTGATTTTGAGGTTCAGGAACAATCCAAGCACCATCAAGGCTCAAGCCCATCAAACTGGAGACAACAGTATCCCTGTCAGGACCAATACAATGAGTCAGGGACAAAACTGGTCAAATGAAACCAAGGAACTTGGCTGTAAAAAGCATCCAAAGAGCAGAAAGATAATGAAATACAAACTGAAACCTTTTGACACAGCTAAAAATTGTATCTGTCTATATCGCCAAGCTAAATCCTCTCTTGAGAAAAGCTTTAGGCTGAGAAGAGACATGCTGAACTGTTTGCCCGTTATTACAAGAAGAATATTTAGAAAAGTCATGTTAAGGCTTTAAAACGCAAGAATACCACCTGCTATGAATTTTGGTGGCACCATCTTTGTCAATAGAAAGTTTACATGCTCCAAAATATACAAAGCATACTAAAGATAGCATGTCTTAATGTTTGAGCAAAGATTTCACAATCTCCCGCTTTCTCTTTAAGTATGTAAAACTGGACTAGCATGTTTCTTTTATCATCATTCTTATGGACGTAGAGCAGAAAAGCAATGATTTGGGTCCGTCAACAGATGTGGTTTCACTACCACACGCTTCCACCTGACCTGTTAAGATTCAACAAGAACAAATCAATAATCAACATGCACAAATAGAAAAGCCTTATCTCGCACTAAAGGCTACAAACAAAGCAGGATTTCCAAATGGGGGCTGGAATCTGAATAATAATCTAATTGGGTTGTAATGGTGGCTCATTACCAGAGAACCTCAGGGTGGCCCGAGAGGTCGACTCTGCAGAGCAATAATCTGATCACATTAGTGTTGAAACAACTAATCGATTAGACAATGATTAAAAGATTCATTAATGCGGAATTTCATTAATAAAACAATTGTCTCATCACATTTAAGTTGAACGGTTACCTGTTTACTTGGGTATTTGTCTCACAAGAAACTACAAAAGGACAACAGTTCAGACCTCAGTAAGAAGAGACTTGAAGATACCAGAAACATTGCAAGTCTACACATATACAAATCAGCACAATTAATGTAAACCCATATCTGCTCTGTTTATAAACAAAAAAAGAGGAATCCTTGGTGCGTGAGAGAGAAAGTCCAGATGTGTTCAGTTCACAGAGTGTTGCTTTGAATGAAACATCAGACAGTGCAGAGCCGTACGCTGGCTCTGCACTGTGACAAACAAAAGTTTCCATGTAGGCTACCTGACTGTCCATTAACTTGTCATTATTAGACAATGCAAAATGTGCCATAAGTTTACTTTATTATGCCAATGTGTACTTGAGGGTTTTTTTATTGTTGTTGTTTTATTTACAGGATTTTAATTTAAATTTAAAGTGCTGGTAATATATTTATAACTTGAAAAACATAAGAACAAGGATTTTTCTTTTTTATTCCATATGCATAACTTTTTTCTTCTTACTTTTTAACCTTTAGATTCACTTTTACGGTGTTGAACCACAAAGCTGTGCTCTAACTCAAAAGCCTCCACATCGGTTTTTTTCATCAAAGTCAGAACTTTGAGACATGTGGAAAAATCAAAAGCAGCATAAAAAAAAGTACAAAATAAAAGGATTTAACCCATGTGCATGAGTGTACTGAAGGCAGAAACAGGTGCGGAGAGCTGAGAAGAAAATGTGGTTGGAGTTCTGTGCATCAGCATGAACACATCAGAACATTTACTCCCACATGCAGGGATATGTTGCACAAGATATTTATCCATTAGTGTGAAGCTCTAAGGTCTTTTTGTTTCCAAGGACATGATTCCCTCTTTGCAAAAGTAGTTCTTTCACATGCAAATGCTGAGTCATAGAATCGGGTCCAGATGACCTTGGACCCAACGTACATCCCAGAGAACAATGTGAGCTTCTTCAAAAAGAAGAGGATGGAATCAAATAAACACATAAAGACCCAGCATCACGCCAGCAATAGAGCAACTTTCACCAGATCTTTTCAATTTTAGAGAACCTCTCCTCCCTACTCAACAATGCTTCAAGGCTGTCTCCATTATTGAGAGATGCTGTGAAATCCATCCATATTCTTAACCATTCTCAGATGGAAAGGTGTGTTTCTATAACAACTGAGATCAAGGAGGAGCAGCCCGGCTTTTGACGTTAACATTTAGTGTCTGCACAGCAGGGAGCAGGAGGGGGAGGAGTGGGAAGTCAAGGAGACGGCATGAAAGACCCAAGCAGGAAGCCAGAACTGAAGAGAGGCTTCTTCCCATATCACATAACTTCTTTACTGCCCTTTTGTTTTCTTTTCTTTTAATAGCGAGACGTCTTCTTATAAATCAATGCCGTTATGCAAGGTAGAGAGTGTCCTCCTCCAGCCAATAAAAGATCCCTGCTGCATAAATGACTACTGACACATTTCATTCCATGGTCTCCTGCAGAATTACATAACTCCTATGATTCCATCCATGATTAATGCAAAACTGGCAAAATATAAAAACTGAAGGGAAGTTTTTACTCATCCTTACTCATCCATATTTATGCATAGCAACCAAAACCTGTTGGAATAGGATCTTAGAAAGTAGAATTAACCCACAATAAAATACCAGAGCTCCCAAATTTTAACCAGCTGTTCAGTTTCGATTACACATTGACCAGAAATAAAGTCAAACTCTTGAAACCAATGAAAAGCAGCTGCGGCTGTAGAATAAAGGAACCACTGTACTCTGGGGCTTTACGTCCATTTTTAACTACAAAAACACTGAAACAGGCATCACAAAGCTTCTAGACGTTTATGCCAAGCTAATCATTTAGTATATGAATGAAAAGAGCAATGCAAAGTTTGAAAGGTTGTTTCCCAAAACAGAGTTGCAACCATTAAATCCTATTTGCTTAGCAAAGCTGGTTAAAGCTGGTGTCAATCATTCCAAGCATGTACGTTTTCTTACTGAACAATAAAAGCCTAAAGGTAGGGAAATTAAGAGGAATGTTTATTACTTTGGTGTGCTCCTGTTTTGATTAGTGTGTGTGCCGGGGTCAAGGGTGTAAAATTCACATTGTTTAATGGCCTCAGGTCAGGGTATGTTGCATTTAGTGTCATCACCGTCTCCTAATTTTTTCAGTCTGTAGAAATCCACTGATCATATGAAACTGACATTTAAATTCCCTATCACAACCAAAGGAATCAAGCACCCGACATTGAGAGGTGAGTGAATCTTCGCCAGCGCAGACAGAGCATTTGCATAAATGATGCTATGGAGTTTTTCTACAAACGTTTAGCACAGTGGTTCTTAACCTGGGTTCGATCGAACCCCAGGGGTTCGATGAGTCGGTCTCAGGGGTTCGGCGGAGCCTCTGCCGCGGAGGTAAAGACACACTGTGTAAAGTCGTTTTGACGCCCCGCTTTGCCATCACTTGCTGCAGAGGATCGCGTTACATTGCTTAGCCAATCAGAGCTGCGGAGGAGCACTGATTGAAGGAGCTCCACTCTCAGCATGAATTTGAACTTGTGTCTTTAATTACTTCAGGAAAACTCACAGTTTTTACCAAACTCTGTAGCTTCCGGTGTACTTCTAAATCTGCTCCTTAGTCGCATCTTTTCGGGGTTGTTACTGCATCTAGTGGCGTGGAGGTGGTAACACAACTAATATAATTTCATTACTAAATCAGAATACCGCAAAGTCTTTATTATTTATTATTAATTTTTCATTATCTTAAGAATCTAGAGCTAATTAAATTATCTAAACGAGACCTTAAAGTGGCTCCACAGTTTCTCTCGATGGCCAACCTGTTGAAACTGTGGCAAATTTGGGTCATTCCTGGACAGTCAGCTCAACTTTGCTGAAAACACTGACTATATTTTGAAGAACTGTTCTCAGAGACTCTACCTTTTAAAAAGACTTAGTGATCTTGGGGTGACCCAATTAGACTCTAGTTGGGTCACCCCCATGTCTTGAATTTGGGGGGGGATCATATTTTCTTTATCACTACAGAAGGGTTCAGTGAATGCGCATATGAAACTGGTGGATTCGGTACCTCAAAAAAGGTTAAGAACCACTGGTTTAGCATGATCAGAAGAGGAAGAGGTTCTTGTTGTGGAATCGCACATTTAGACATATTTCACCAGGTACAGTCACATGCTCACAGCACCTTTGTAGCACTTCAGGAGACAGACTTTGCTTTGATGAGAGATATTGTGGCATTTCAATATTACAAGATTTCATGGTAACCTTTACCACAAAGTTATTATCCTTACAGCACCAGTGTGGGCAATCTTAGTAATACAAAGGGCAGTTTACACCTGGCACAGCTGATAGTGACGGGTGTGAAAGAGAAGAGCAAGAAAAATGTCCACTAGTCGATGTCATTGTTCCAGTAGCACTTTCTTTCCTTTTACTGTGAAGATCTACTCTGCACTGACTAATGTGATAAAATATGACAAAAAGAAGCAGGAAATATTTCATAAACAATCAATAAGAGCAATCTGGATTCCTGATTCCCAGCATGCTTGATGGTGGCCAATGATTATATCAGTGATTTTCTGTCAAGGGCGGTCAGTATCAATAATTCTCCCTTTTTATCTGGTTTTTGGCTCAGCGATTTCTAACTATTAATTATTATAAACAGACCGTAACAAATTTTTACAGAGTATGTGTGTAATGATGAATACATTTCATCATGAGCAGCATATATACAGGTTTTAAAAGAAAGAACAATATTACATACCAGATTTATCTATTTGGATATCAAGGGATCGCCTTTTTTACTTGCTTCCTTTTCCGTGACATCTTTCTGTCTCACTATTAATGTTGCTCATTCTTCTCTGCATGTCTGCTTATTGTGAGCCTCCGCTGTTAAGGTGCTTTTGGGGGCTTATTTCATGTCTACAATGAAAATGTTGGTACAAATTACATCAAGAGATCTGTTAACCCTGTAATTATCTGGGATAGTCAACCATGTGTCATAAGCACACATAAAAACCAACTTACATCTCTGATGAAGTATTCCAGGGTAGCGTAGGCAATGGCAATGCCGTCATGAGTGCTTGTGCCCCGTCCGAGTTCATCGAGGATGACCAACGATCGTTCTGTTGCTTGAGATATGATCTCTGAGGCCTCCGTCAACTCCTCCATGAATGTGCTGCGGCCTTTGAAGATGTTGTCCGAAGCCCCCATTCTGAATATCAGGCAAAAGAAAATAAAGTTTACGACAAACCAGGCAAAAAGTCTGTCCGGTTTCCAGGCATTCAGAGTACGATTTCACCATGTACTCCTGATAGAAATAAAAAGCTAAATGTTTACATCTGTCAACAAACTACAAAAATGTTTATTGGCTTCAACGTTAAAATAATTCTCGTTCACCGAGTCAGTGGAATAATTGAATGAAATTAAAAAGCGTTGTTAAAAATTGGGAAAAAGTAAAAGAAAAAAAAGAAAAACCAACTCCAACATGTTGCCCATTCCATACTTGAGGCATCCCAGCTGTTTTGATCAACTTCTTCCTCCAACAACAGGACATTTTTACCAGAATAAAGCTAGAAATTATCCCCAGGAAATAATATTCTGTCCTGATAATTTGCATTTCTCCGAAAAAGCAATTAAACTAATTTTGATATCAGACAAAGAAAACTCGATTAATTACAATGATTAATGGAAACAAGTGCAGGTTTAGGGTCAGGAATAGAACAGCTCACATATCTGCAGATCCCACACATACTGGACACAAACTGTTTAGAGTTTTGCCTTTCGGTAACGGAACGTTATTTGCAAAAATATGCCATGCATACTCATCAACCTTGCTTTCCTCTTACAAAAACACTTGATACATATTTACAAAAGAACATGATTAAAACATTTACATTGTTATAATAGAAACGTGAAATCAAAGTTAAATTCATTGCTTGTGAGTATAATCTTGCTGAATAAAGCCAATTCTGGTATCTGTCAATGACTTTGTTTTACATTGACAAAAAAAAATCAAAAACAGAAGAAATTCATAAGGGGGCAAATGCATTTTAGAGAACTGTATGCTTTTGCAGGTTATACATGAGTGTAAAATAATTCAACAATCTAGCACAGAAAATATCCACACTCGCACTCTCTGGAAGAGATTCATAAAGGCACAGAATGTACTGAACTGCCTCCATGTAGCTAACAGCTGGCAGACCATCGGTGAGAGTATTCACACTCTTAACGTAGTGTGGATACGTTCAAATACACACGTTACTGATGTTAACACAAAAAACAGCAATCAGTCTTATCTGCCACTATAAACAGCTCCTTCTCCACATGCTTTCAGTGGACAAACCAGAGCAATGACTGCAACAAACAAAAGACGAAAAGAACAAAATGCAGACCAATATTTATTTCTTATATTTTTCATGGTTGTGGTTTACAGATAACGACAACCCACCACTTTTTGTCTCAGAAAATTTGAATATTAAATATCAACAAAAGCAATATTTTAAACAAAAAAGGCCAAGCTTCTGGAAAGTGTATTCTTTTATGTGCACTCATATAGTAGTTGGTTGGGGCTCCTTCTGCATGAATTACTGAAGCAATGCAGTGTCGCATGGAGGCAAAATAAAACCAGCATCTCAATAAAGGTTGTTTGAAGAAAGCAAAAAAGTTACCTACTATTTCAGCTTTTTCACAACATCCCCTTTTTTTAGACGTGCATGGATATAGTTATTGATTTTATATGGACCCAAAGGCCACGTAAAATCTATCAACTGTTTTCAGATTACTGACACAACACCAACATACTGATATCCTCCCAGGTGTAAAAACCTTTCTGAATGCTCATCTGGGTTCTTGAAAGCAAACAAGAAGTCTGTATTTTCCTTCATCCGACACAAACACCTGACCGAAGCCCTTTTCCAGTGAATGCTTCTCCTTTCCAAGTCGGTCTTTTTCTGAACCGACTTTCATTCATTCCTGTGAATGAACCACAAACGGCCGTCAACATGGTTGCACTACACATGCCTTACAGGAAAGAGGCGTGGCAGGCATGCTGCTGCATTTCATTCTCATGTTCTGTCTGAAAGCTGACCGGTGGCAGATCCACACCGAGAGGCAGAACGGATAAACAGAATCTGACGCCAGAGATCATCTACTGAAGAGAAAACGCAGCAACTCTCCACCAGCTGGGTGCCCTGCTGCTTTGAATGAGTCCCTGACAGAAACTCAGATTCTCAAAATAGGCTCAATTAGTCAACATCTCATATCTCTTTTTCTTCTTTTTTTTATTGCCAAATTTCACTTTATCTTTGTATGAAATGCTCTCAAATATTTCCATATTTTATACATGAATGACAACAACTTCACCAGTGGTTGTCATTCACCAGTGGTGAATGACAACCACTGGTGACTGGACCAGTCACCAAAAGGTCCAGTGACTGGACCAAAAGAAGAGAAAATACAGCTAGTGTTTAGAAACCGTATGTATGCTTGTGTCACAAATAAGAGACTAGAAAAATAAGAGATGGAAAAATGGCTACAGTAACCTGTCATTACACCAGAAGTATGCAAAATACATACAACTTGTCAAATCCTACAGCAGGTAGTAATAGTCTGTCAAATAAAATCCTGATAAAAGGCACCTTTTTTTTCTAAGTTTGCAACTTTAACCTGACAGAATGTGAAGTTTAAAGGGTAATTAGTATTTTAGTCTTTTTTCAAAGCACCATGTAGCTACTGAAAACCCATCACAACACCCATTTAGTCTTTTCTTTATGCAGAAAAATTATATTTTCCAAAATATGAGGACTAATATCAAGAAATAAAACAATATTTAAAACTTAAATAGATTTAATCATTGGAATTTACATCTGTGGATTTCTATATCCGTGGACTAAATATAAGGTAGCACTTTACATCCCTTATACTGAAATCTTGGAGGCAATGTTCTGATTCATGCACAAAGTTTAATGCCTTGGGATTTAAAAGAAATATATAGTTGAAATAAAACCATCAGTGTGAGTTGCACATAAAACGAAAGAGGCCAAAGAATCCCCTCACACCACCTGCAAGAAAGCACATCCAGAGTAATTCTACAACTCTATAAAAACTCACACTGACCGTGTCTTTTGAACTCCGAAACAAGAGACGAGTCACTTTCTAAATGCAAGGAAGAGATTTCAGCAGAAGGTCTAATCACAGCTCTGAACGCGTTGTCAATTAAAGGTCGTTTTAAAACAGTTTTACATCCTGCTTCCCCTTGCTGTTTCCATAACAACCATGGAGCCATGGAAGAATGTGCTCTGTAACCTTCAGGACTCGATACTGACAAGCGAGAACAGCAGCTGCATGCATCCACATACAAATATGCATCTGTCAGCCAATATGAAACAACACACACACGCACACACCATCAGCCATAACAGACATATAACTGCTTAATAGCAAAGAGGGCAGAAAAATGATAAGACTCTGCAAGGCAGGACAGAATTTTAATCCAGATTATTCTCTTTGTCCTCGTTTATAATCAGTCATCTGGATCAGCCCAGATAGGATTTAACATCAATGCACCCTCCCGTTACTCCAAACCCCCCAAAAAAATCTGATCATCCCCCTTAAAAATCACCTGCCAAGCGCTAATTTACATTTTCCCCTCTCTCATGTGACGAGGCAATTCCAACTGCTGCGTTTATTATGGCTGACACAGCAGTAGGAGCTGATTGAGCGTTTATCATGGAGACAGATTTGCCCCAGCATCATAACCTCTGATGGGGAGAGGATAAATAGTCTAATTAGACACTGACAGGATGAGTGAAGCAACAGAGGAGGAGAGGAGACAACAGCAGATACATGATGTGGGTGTGTTTCGCCTCTGGAAATTAATTATTCGTTTCTGAGATAAAGACAATATTAACATCTATATTGCAAATTAAACAGTGAGCTAAAAAAACAAAGGCAAAAAAACACAGTATCATCTGGGTAAAACAGGGAGTACTCTGGGCTGTTTTAACTTTAAAAAATTATTAAGATGTAATAGACCCCAACTTAAAACTATTTACATCTTCCAAAGCCCTGTAAAAAATGAGAATGAACTGTAACCCCAATTTAAATTAATATTATTTTGCAATTGAAGAAAAGTGTAAATAAAGATAGTGAACAAGTGAGTGTATGAGCAACCAAGAGCGACAGACTGAAAGGGAGAGAGAGAGAGAGAGAGAGAGAAAGAGAGAGAGAAAAAGAGTCAGAGACAGAGAGAGAGAGACAGAGAGAGAGAGAGAGAGAGACAAAGAGCGTACAGTTCGCTGCCATTGGACTTTCATGCAAGAAATGTTCACTGAAGTGACAGAGTATTGAAATGTGTAAGATATATCAAAGGTGAATATAAATTAACATAAAAAATACATAATAATCATAACCTGGTAAAACCTGACAATGTTGTGTATATTTTAAGATATTCTACTGCAAGCTAATTATTTGCAAAGGGAAAAGGTGTTGTGATGTTATACACATGCTGTTTTATCTAATCTTTTATGGTTTATCTGTAATTTTTCTCATGCCTGTTTTTATTGTAAAACACCTTTGTGGTTTTGCACTTGTGAACAGGTTGCTACATAAAGAAAGTTTACAAATTTTACTCACATAAACACCCAAAGGTAAATGGCCTTGCATAGATTGCGCTTTGTCAAGTCTGAGGACTCCAAAGCATTTTACATTACAACCAGTCAGTCCCACATTTACACACTGATGGTGTGTGAAGCCACAGTTTGTGGGGAAAACTGACGAAAACGAGACCGCCTGGCACAGTTTTGTATCCTGTGTATCCTCACTTTCAGTTTGAGAGAAATGTAATTCATATACAGTCATATCTTCACGTTAACTTCACATACCCAAGCGTTTTTCTTCAGTTCTCAAAGATAACTCCACACATTCAGCCTCTATATTTACAGACCCCAGAAGCAGCTAGTACAGGTTAAAGATCCAAGCTTGCAACCCAAATCCCAGATTGTTTCTTTTAAAACTTGAGTTTGAACACATACTGCAGACAATCTCAGGCTCCCACTGGGCTGTTACATGGGAACATGCTTAAACCCACAAAAAAGACAGTTGCACACATCTGCAAGCCATTAGGTCTAATCACAGTCTGCTGCAGCAGGAGAATAACGGAGACCATATATTGGCCTCCACTCTATACCAATATGCAGGGAGAACTGGAGGGCTTGTAGTAACTCTCATCATATTAAGAATAATGATAAAATAGAAAAAAGCTTGCAGCAACAAAGCCTTACTGTCTGACAGTTTGTCTGGCAGAGAGAGATGAATCGAGGCGTATCGAACCAAGATGGAACAATAAAGTCAGCTGTGTCGAACAACTATTGTTCATTTTTTTCCGTTCTGTTGCACACCTTCTCTGAGGTAAGCAACAAAATGGATTAAAAGGGATTTGTCTGAGAGTCAGACCTAAAAATAAACTCAGTGGTGTCACAGGCAGGGAAAGTGAGATTAGTTTTATGAGACGTTCAGGCGGAGAGACGTCTCCTTCTTCACCAATGTCCTTATAAATGATTGCCTAATAATGAACCAATAAAGAACGTTTAGTAGTGAAGGTGTGAGTTATTAAGCATGTTTACTGTTTATTGAGAAAACAAGAGAAAATCATATAATTAAATAGTGCAGCTTGAGACTTTCCGTTTGACATGCATGGTTGCTCAGGTTTGATCACCGTTAATTTAACTGACAAGATAATGGGAATATCATCATCTGCATCACCTTTATTAAAGACAAATAGGTCCATATTTAAAAATATATTTAAAATATGAGTAAATAAAACAAACGGAAATCAAAACTATAAGTCACACATTTATAAAAACTGCTCTGGGCTTAAACCTGACTGAACTTTGTGTAGAATCCAATAGTGACAGGATGATGTTATTTGGATAAAGACAGGAAATCATTATTTTATACTTTTATTTTCTTTTTCCATTCTCCTCCAGACTTGGAAAATACTGAAATGAAATCCCATGCTCTTCTAGACTTGTGTGGAAACCCTCAATAAATGAACTGTTAACTTTAGTCCCTTATATATAATTCAAGTGCAATCTCCATGGTAAAGGTCTCCAGCAGCTTTTTTTTTTTTTTTTAAACACAGCTTTGTCTCACAGCAAAGCTGCTCATTAATCCTCAGAGAACCTGAGAAATAACAAGTTAACCTCAAATTTCTGCAGTTTTATTTTTATCTAATCAATCATCAAATGCACTGAAACAAACCCAAGGCTCTATCGCAGAGATTCAACCACACAGGAAAGTGAAACCCAAAGCATGTGCAGCAATATCTCTCCATTCAATTTCACCATTCAATCTTTATGTGTTCACACAATCAATTATAGTGAGTCTTTGACATTTGCTCATCTGCATATATTAGCAAAAGTCTTTGCAGAGAGGTTGCAAAGGATCAAACTAATCTCATCTAACAAAGGCATCAGTCAGGAGGAAAGGAATAAAAACACATTCGACAGCATCGCATATAGAGCAGGGGAGTTAAGGAAGACATTGACGTTTTTCTTAGAGTAGATACTTCTAGTGGAATAAAATATACACCACACGTCAGCAACAACTGAAATAAATCACACATACAAAGAGATCAAAGGGAAGTGGACAACAAATAAAGCAACTGGTAAAAGTAAAAACACACAAAAAAGGGAGAGAGCTGGGGGGAAGTATTTAATAAAAAACAGATGAATAAAAATATATAATTGGACAAAAAGCCAGCTGGAATCGGAATCAGCATTGCTGTCACGATTGTGAGCAAAAATAAGAAATGTTATTCGTATGTTCATCCAACATTTTCATATGGTTAAAATGCAGGTTGTAATGGTGCAATACAAAGCTCTGTGAGGCAGCTTTCCTTCAGTTAGAACTGGGTCTATGTAAGTTATGGTGGGTTAGAACATGAACAGTACCAGACACCGGTCAGCTGACGCCAAGCTTACAACCACATCAGCACAAGAATGGTTTACACTCATGGGATGCAGTAAAAAACTAACCATGAATGAAAATCTTTAGGATTGCATAAAGCCGAGGAACTTTTGCAAGTCGGTATGGGAATATTTTACTAAGTCAAGATGTTGTAGCATGCGGACAGGGTCTCTGCGAAGAATTCATCTATTTTTGTATAGACAAATATGCAATAATCTTTTGTAGTATTTTTTTTTTTCAGTTACGAGTGATTTGCTACAAGTTAAGAAATCAGGGAGTGTCTTTCAAGTTACTAATTTCTGGCTTGTAATAACTCAAGGCAGGAATGAGACCTGAATGTGTGTGAGCTTGTGGCCGTACCTGGTGTAAATACCGTCCAGTACGCCCAGACAGGCCTCACGCGCCGGGACGTACGAGCCCATCTGGGCCATCACGCAGATAAGGGCGACCTGGCGGATGTAGGAGCTCTTGCCCCCCATATTGGGCCCTGTGATTATCATAGTTCTCTTGCTGTCACGCTAAAACAAACAGAAAGAGGAGAAGAAGACACCAACTGTGACTAGAATGAGATATTTGCATGCTTGCACGCACAGCTGAGGAGGTGGGTGGACTGAAAAAGCTTGGCTTCTCTTCCCACAGCCTTGTGCTTCTGTTGCAAGATTAACCTACACCCACTCGAGCGCCGAGCGAGGAAGTCAGTGTGTGGGTATGCGTGTGTGTGAGCGTGTGTCGTGCAAAGCTCTTTGTCTCAGAGTTATTTGAATATGTGCGTGTGTGTTTGTACCTGTAATGTGGTGTGGTTGGGAACATACTGGCCGTGCTCTCCCATCAATAAATCTATCGCAGGATGTCTGCCATCAGTGATCATTATCTGGTGATTATTTTCACACACCTTTGGCCTGAATAGAGAGAAGTCGGTGAGAGACATCAACACACAGTAGAAACAAAACTCAGAGATGATGTTCATTTCAAACCAAAGTTTGCTTGTTAGGGTTGCAAAACACTGACAGTTTGCAGTTTAGGAGCTGGTGAATTTGTAAAAACTGTACAAATATTAAAAAAAAAACAGCAACAGATGCCCTAAATCTGAAATACAAATAAAAAGGACCACTGATCCTTTCTTTTTATCCTTTTAAGTATCCGAGTGGATAATGAAAATTGGGAGCACATACAAAAAAAACAGAAAAGAAGTGAAACAGCTTCAGATCAAGATGAAGGATTTTCGATAGTGTGGAGAAGAGACCCTGAAAGAGGACCAAAGAATCTAGACAATCTATCAACATAATGATAAACCTATGATCCAACCACGTGAGATGTAACAGAAGAGAAAATGCTGTCCTGTTTGCAAATGGGTTGTACAAAGTATTAACAGCAAGGATGCAAATAATTCTGACAGTGATATCCCTGAAAATACTGACATGTAAACAACGGAGTGAGCAGCAGTGGTTTTAACTGCTGGGATTGAAAATGATTCAATGGGACTTTTTTGAAAGAGAAAAAAGACAAATATGAATGTAGAAAATAAAGCAGGAAAATGACAATTTTATGTCTAATTTTGAAATTAGAGCTTAGATCCATCCATCCATTTTTCCAAGTTATCCTGGACGGGGATCAGGGCTGAAACATCCCCCTTCCTGCTCGTTCTGATGAATCCCAAGGTGCTTCCAGTCCAGGACAGATTTATAATTTCTTTGGTGCCGTCTTGGTTTACTCTGTCTATTCCCAGTGGAACATGACTGGAAAAGCTTCAACAGGAAATAATCCAGAAGGCATCATTCCAAGATAATAGAACCATCTCACCTGACTCCTTTTGATGCATAGCAGCAACAACTTTACACCAGAATAACTAAGCTCCTCCTCTAAGGCAAATGCGACCCATATCTGTCATTTTCACTGCAGTCTGAACGGCCCAATTTTAATTATTTCATCCCCCCCAAAAAATCCAGTCGATTCCACTTTAATATGTTGCAGTGAATCTGATTGTTTTCAAAGAGTCTGCGAGCTGAACGGTCATGTCACATTTTGTCCGGGTTTTATGTCATTTATGTGAGACATGCATCATGATTTTGCACCATAAGAAGCCAGTCGTGTTAAATCAGGACGTAAACAATGGCTGAAAATGACTGTGACATTATAAAAGAAGTCTGTGTCACTGGAGCGAATCAAATCACAATCCCACCACTTCTGGCTCTGACTACACATCCAAACAGACGTCCCTACTGAAGTTACGGTCAATGCTCCACAAAAGGCCGCTTCTAATAGTTGTGCTTTCTTTTTATTAGCTTCCTTTGACCTTGTAATGATCTTGCGATTTATCCAGGGAGTGATGGCTCCTTGAATCAACTTTAAAATCATATATAAACAGCTCCATCATTATTGCTTCCTTAAACATTGCATCTCTGAGTGACGTCAGGTTTGGGGACACAAACCGTTCACACTACAGTAGTCGGTTTCAATAAGTAGGCAAAAAATTGGATTTGTGCATAGTTCTGTGTGAACATAGCCTAAGGCTTATTTCAGCCACCATACACAGAAAGTTCATTTCAGCCACTTGAATGCAGGATGTTCTGGTCAGGATCTTATAACCATAGCCCAGGGTCAAAACACAGACGGAGCGGTGAAGTAAGAGCTTTATGCTCTGTGAAAGTTGGGTTGTCTCATGAGACGTCTTCCTTTTCCCCACCCATGAGGCTCAATCCTCTTTGACAGGCTTGCAGATGCATCTTTCTTTTCCTGCTCCAGAACTCTTCAAGCACAGGCTTTCAGCTTTTACAGCTGAATGCAACATTTAAAACAGCCAAAGTGAGAAATTTTAAGTGAGCTGAGGTTAAAAGGAAGCTGCATGAAAGAACGCATTCAGTGCTACGATGCGGATGGAGGAAAAAGCTGAAATCTAACGTGCAGAAATAGACACTATAAAGATGGTTGTGTGTGAGTGAGTGGGAGAGATGTTGGTGTTCTGGCAGAGCACAGTGCTCAGCCCGGTGCATACACCCACATACAGCCTGTCGGAGTCTATAGGACACGACAGAGGACAACCCCCCTCCCCACCACCACACACACACTCATACACACACGTATCCACACAGAGAAGTATTAACAATACCCCAACACACACACAAATATGCATGCATCAATATTTATGGTCAGCATAAGAGGAAATCACCTGCAATAATTCCCTTGTTTGGCCACCTCAGCCAATGAAAGGAGGCAGTCCGTGGTTGCTAGGTGACTAATAGCTCTTTTCATGGTGTGGTAGTGCTCCCCAAACTGACTACAGAGAGAGAAAGAGAGAGGAAAAAATGATTTTCAAGTGTAAATTAAGCTTAGTGAATACAGGTTTCAGAGCAGACGGCTCTGACAGGGTGCTTGACTTAAACAGACCAATTCTGGCAGGCAGAGAGCTGTGGACGCATACCTCTGAACCGCAGACTTGTTATGAGTTTTAACAGTTTTTTATATGAATTCCTGATAAGAACTGTGTGTGTGTGTGTGTGTGGAGTTGCCTCTGTCGTACTCCAGAAATCGGGTCCACTCCCTCTGGCAGTCGAGCAGCAGCTGCTCTCGGAGCTGCTGCAGCTTCTTGTAGCGTTCAACCAGGAGAGGAGAGTGATACCTGCTGACAGTCTTTGTGCTGCAGAGGAAGAGGAGGAGAACAAGCATTAAAGCCCTTCTTCAGGAATAAAACAACTGGATCTTGATACCGCAGAGCTTTTTACCGTGTGTGTTCTTAGCAGAGGTGGGTAGGATACCCAAAAATTGTACTACAAGTGTAGCACTACTTTGACATATTTTTACTCAAGTAAAAAAAAAGAAAAAAAAAAAAAAAGTTTTCCAAGAAATTACTCAAGTAGGACTAAAAGAGTATTTGGTAAAAAGTTTACTTCAGTAATCATTCAATATTTAGAAATTATATCAAAATAAAAGCTTATGTAAAAATGTTGGTATTTCAAAGACCTCAATAAAAATGATTAATATAACATAACTACAAAATAACAAAATAATTTTTCCAAATCAGTTTCTTCCGATGTAAAACTTATTAAACTTTAATGAAAACTGTAAATATTTATCTGTCTTTTTTTGGTAAAAACATGTTTTTTCTTCATTCAGTGAAGTTACTCACCGGGAGTATCCAAAAATTTCACTCAAATAAGAGTAACGATACTTCATAATAAAGCTACTCAAGTAAAAAGTAGCTTAGGAAAAACACCACAAGTACATTTTTCCAGAAAGTTACTAAATGATAGTAAATGTAATTAAGTGAACGTAACTACTTAATACCAAACTCTAGTTCTTAACTATCAATTTTAACCTTTAAAATTTTCAGTATGCTGACTACTGCAGTGGGTTTTACTTACAGGTTTCAGAGTAAAGGGGGTTGAATAGAAATGCAGAGCAACCTTTTTCAGATTTTTTCCTTTCAATTCATAATTATGAGCAAGTCAGTGCTAGTCTATGTCATAATTTTCCAACAAAATAAAACAACATAAAGACTATTAAAATTTTTACAAAACACTGCCAGCATTTGTGGCAAAATTTTAAAACTGACCATTTTTGTTATAAAAAGAAAGGGCTAGAACATAGATAATCTTCAGGTTTCAGAGAAGAAACTGCAGCAACAACAATGAGCATTTACTCTCCACCCAGCTGATATTGAGCTGATGTTCAGAGTGTAAATACGGAACATCAGCAAGCAAAGACATTGATTTCAACAAACACAGAGATAAGGCCAGTAGCGTAGACGCATGGATTCCTTTTTTCTGGTTGCTATCTTGCAAACCTTTCGGGAATCCAGTCGCCTCACGAGGAAAAGAAAAGAGTTCAACAACAACCAACTTTTCCTGCAGCAAAACGTGATGATTCAAGGTGCGGCTGTGTGGGTGAAACGAATTGATGCTGAGAGGAGGTTTGCAAACAGCTCGCCTCTGGATGCTCAGTAAACCATTCCCGAGAACCATCTGAACAGCAACGCTAGTGCAAAAATGTTTATTTATGCAAACACACACAGTTATCAAGAATCTGACTGTCACAGCAATATTGGATGTCAGGCTCCTGATTTCTAGATGACTGCATAACTTTATCTGTTATTTAGTTGCTTTAATTCCGGTCAAATTTCCTGTTTAGAGTTATTTTGTTGCCTCGAATGATTTTCTGTTGTTGTAAATATTGGTTTTTAATATCGGTCCAGTTTTACTTATGGCATCAATACCAATATGTTAAAAATAAATCACTGACTTTGGTTATTTATTTGCTTGTTTCCTTGTTTGTTTTTAATTCCCTTTTCAGACGACATGACAACATGTGTTTCTCAGAAAGGAGTCGGATCTGCTTAGGTCCTCCTAACTATCAGATTATGGGTTTGAATCATCTAATACATATTTTATTTCAACATAAATGTTTGTATCTATCTGAAAATTACAAAGAATCCCAGAAGATGTGCCAGTCCAGTGCTTCAGTGTTTAGCTTTGTCTGATAACAATGGAAAATATGAAGACAATAGGGCATTGGAAAATGTTTGAACTGGGATATTATTTTTAGAGCACTTACCACAAGACTAAAAACAAAACTGTTGTAAAACCAATGTTCTTTTTTGCATTTATTTGGTATACTTTAGAATTACAAATACAAATTTCCCTCTGGGCTCAATAAAGTCTTAAGTTGAAAGTCTTTTATTTGGCATGTTTCAAAAAGATTATCATTCTTAATGAATCCTTAAATTTTAATTGTTTCAAGATCAAACAAGCTAAATTTTTCATCTTCTTCTTTTCGTCTCAGTTCCTTATATAGCTCTAGATTATATCCCAAATCAACATCAATACTTCTCTGCTGTTTTTAATATTCATTAAAACCTCAAATAAAATTGCAAAGTGTGTTTTAAAGGACTTGAATTTGATCTTGATCTAGGCCAAAGTGGTCTAAGTACAACTATTTCCAGGGTTTAGTACAGAATAGAAATAAATTAAAATAATCTAGAGACTCAAGAATCTAGGTCGGGAATTTTAAAATGGAAAAACTAAAGGAAAACCTGTAAAAAGTGTTTGATTGTTTGTTTCACTGGTAAGTGAGCTGACCTGCTGATTTTGACCCAGTCAGGTGGAACGATTGTTGACAACGAGTTCTTCACCTCAATCAGAAACTGAAAGCAGAAGAGAAGGAGGGTGATAAATCAGAGCAGAGAAAACAGGCAAAATAATGCGTCAGCTTTGCTCAAATCAGACAAACACAAACAGTTGGGACTTCGACCCAAATAGCCAGCTGACCTCCTCCCACCTCCCCCCCCTCTCCCAGACTCACACACCTCCTGTCCAGAAACTGAGACGTAATCGAGCGCGGGGGCCTTCAGCACCAACCGGACCTCTTTGCGGTGGGCTTGAATTTCAGCGAGGACAGACTGGATTTGGTTCATCCTTTCCTGCAGCGTCGGGAAGCCAGACAAATCTGAGAAGAGCTCCGTCTTATTCCCCGACCTGCAGAAACAGCCAATTTAAAGGTGACAGCTGCTGGTAACACCTCACTCTGCCAATCTTTGAGTTCACAGTTTGACAATCTGAACCACCACAACAAGAAAAAGAAACATCCTTGTGTCAATATATAACACTCTGATGCCTTTAACTGCGGCACTCGGTGCCAGCTGTCAGAAACAGTGCGGAGCATCAGCTTCAAGCAGCACCTTCAGAAAGTGTCCAAATGGTTGGGCACATGGCATTTGATACTTTTGGGAAGGAAAAAAATTACATGATTTCAGGAGTTTTATTGTGGATGTCATCATAAGCAGGGAGTCCGGCCCAGCCGTCACCTTCTGGGCTTTCCCTCTAAACAGATATAAACGTCTGATTTTGAAGACGCTCCTAAATAAATCTCTCACATATTCTTTTCTCTCATCATTGTATTGTATTGTATTTAGCAAAAAGAAATAACTTCGGAAATTGTAACTGACCTAAGAGAAATTTGGTCTGATTTAATTTCAGGCAGTTAAAAAGAATATGTTTTTTTATTCACCGTATGTAAACTTCTGATTTCTATTATATTGAACACCTGAAGTCAACAAAAATGTCAAATGATCAAAATGTGTAAAAGATCTGAGGGTCTGAAATCAGTTTTTTTATTAGGATGGATTAAAAAAACATTATATTTTTTTTATACTACATGAATTAAAACAAAAAAAAAACCTCTTTTGTTTGGTTTATAAACACAACAAGCAATAGAAAAAGATTTGTTCACTCCTTTATCCATCAAAACATGCTTTGATGGATAAATAGAGATAATCTTATTTGTCTTGAGTGATTTTGAAGAACATTCAAAAGTCAGTCAAACAGTTTCTCCTCGATAAAAACCCGTTTTCTTGTCCTTAGGTTCAACTTACTTTGCTGCTTTCTCATTGAGCACCTTGAGGAAGCCATGGGCCGGAGCCAGCAGGTCAGGAGTGTCCAATAAGAGGCTCCGGAGCAGCGAGGAGCGGATCTGCGCCTGGACAGCTGGGAGTAGAGCCTGCAGTTCCAGCCCAAGGCGAGAAAGACTGCTGCAGATGAGGAAAAACTCCTGTGTGGAAGACTGCAACACATGGAGGAAAACGGCAGCAAAACAACCAGCTTAGTGGTGTCGTACGTTGTGATAAAGATTTCTTCTGTTTTTGCTTTTTTATCACAATGACATGTTTTGAATCATCAAACTAATTCCAGTATCAGAAGAAGAAATCCAGAGTAAACACTTTTTCACAAGGAGTAAAGGTGAGCCACAGACAGACCTGTTAGAAAAACATTATTAAATAGAACCTGCCTGACTATATGAAGTAGGATAAACAATCTCAAAGTGCAACACAGCAAGCCCCACTATGACCTAAAAGATTTAAGTGTAACAAAAAATGCAGAATGTGTGATTTATTCAGGGTTTTTTTTGGCATGGAATGGTGTGTTACTATAAAAATAGAAAGATTACATGAGCTGAATGTGACATAATAAACCACAGCCTGCCAGCTTTTACAATATTACGGTAAAATAAATAAAACCCATTTCTAGCAGATAGTACACAACAAAAACAAATATTGTAAGAACACATGAAATCATAGATTAGAGTTCCACCTGCAACATTTCTGACCAATATTTAATGTCAGACAGTGATTGAAAAAAAAAAAAGTTCTGTCTTTTAGTGTAAAACATTTGGTTTCCATTGAATTTATCTTGTTGGATGGACTTTCAGTCGTTTTGCCCAAACCTGACCGGTGCCATGATCTTGATGATGGTGGAAAAGAAAGAGTAATGAGAAAAATATGAATTAATCCCACTTATTGTCAGTAATGTACAGCCACACTTAAAGTCTTTTGCATCAGGCTGTTCCTGTAAAAGATTAAAAATATTGCACCTTCACGTGTCAAAACTTTCATTCAAAAATGGAAAAGTAAAGGCTTTAAATTGTGTTTAAAGGCAAACGGTTTCAGCAATCCACATGATGAGAAATATAAAATCAGTCAACCTTAAAAAAACAGCAGCCAACTGTTTTCTACCATCAACATTATTGCCATAGCAATTAAATTAAGTCAATATAAAGCACAAATCAATCTTTTCCCTGGGAATGGCTCTGACGAGAGAGCGTATGTCCAATATTATTACAACTAGTCCGAAGCCTCACATCAATAACGGTCACTCCGCCGGGGGTTTTGGTACTAAAGGCTTCGCTGCGGTTTCAATGCTGCCCCACGTCTGCAGCCCCCACGTTGCACTTTTATGAAAAACAAACAGAGAGCAGCAGAAGACCACAGGCATGCCCTGCCTGCCATTATGTCAATGGAGCCATTGAGACACAGGCCATTACACACAGACCCATTTATCTGCAGATGGGCAACATGACAATTAAGGCCCGGCTCCGTGTGCTCGCTGTGTGTCCACGTTTGAAGACATCAGATCGTTTTCTTTTAACCCCAAATGAAGGAGACAGAAAGATGAGCACGAAGCAATACATGTGTGCCGCCTCACGGACAAACACACACAAATGCGCATATGGAGACAGAAGAAAAGCATGTGGCACTTCTTAGACGGGTCTGGTGGGAAATGAGGTTCTGTTAGACAATCAGGGAAGCGACAGTGAGGTGACTGCTCCCTCCTGTTGATCAAGTCTGCCATTAAAAAGACAGAACAATGGAGATGAGAGGAAAAAGAAGAAAATTGTTTTTTGTCTTTGAGAGGGTCAGACCATATTTTCAGGTACTTTTTTAACCATCTCTGGATGACAAAGCTTTGTAGCACACAGTTAAATAAAATATGCATCTAAGTGTTTTTGATTACCTTTCCATGATATATGCTGCAGATGCCTCTCTCCAGATCAGGCAAATGTGACAGCAGAGATCTGATGGAGTTCAGAGTTATCGAGTCTGACTCCATCATTTCCTGCACAGCATCCTGTCTTTCTGCTATACACCTGCAGGCGAGAGGAAGGAGGAGACGGGAGGAAAGAAAAGAGGTGTGAATTACAAAGACGGGCTGAAAGGCGAGGAGTTAAAGCCATCGAAACAGTCGAGCTTCGCAAGGAGCAAAAGATATGTGTTCTTAGAAAAGCGGAATCCTTTCTGATTGAAATGATTGCCGCTGATTGGATTCTTTATGAATTATTGCAACCCAGCTGATTGCAGCTACAGTGCTGCGTTTAAGTGCCAAACAACTCCTGACTTCCTACAGTTTTTCATATTTTGTCACATGAACACCTCAGAAAAAGGTCCAAGCAATTATACTGCAGATTCTGCCTACAGTTTCCGTTTCACACATGTGGCAGACTGCAGGAAATTCTCAGGCTGAGTTTTATTCACATAACTGGAAAAACTCTGAGGTGAAAGCTCTGCAAAGCAGGCAGGAAGCAGGAGAGAAACCGAGCTGATTCTTACAGTTAAACGTCTTGCAGAGTCACTAATATCCATTGAACTTTATCACATTTTGTCACACAAACTTTAATGTGTTCTATTGTGAGTTCATGTGCTGTCAATCAATTAAAAAAAATCTAATTAATCCCCAATCTTGACTTTGTTGGCTTGAAATGTAAAAATGCACATTTTAAAAAAAAAAACAGTTTAAGGAAATGTTTTATTGTCTCAAACCAAACCTCTCAGGTTTCATATTCATTTAGGTTAAAAAAAAGGAGTCTTTTTTTTTCAATCGTAATTAAGAAATAAATTATGATATAAAACTGTGACCTTAAACCAGAGCAGCAGTAGCAACAATGTTTAGATCAAAACATATGTATCTGTTAGAATGGCCCAGTCAAAGTCTGGACCCTGAATCTTATTGAGAATGAAACAAATTAAGATCTGTGACTGAAACGTCACAAAATGTGAACAAGAAAAACACAGGAAGCCTGAGTAAGTAAAAGATGGAGTAAAATATCTGTCAGACGATATGAGATCTAGTTAGTAATAATAATTGTAAGTGGGCAATTAATTTTGGTTTTAAAAGTGGTAAAGTTGAACAGTCAGACTCTGTTGAGTGGGTAGTTGGTTTAATTTTGTTCTCAGTTCTTAATAAAAGGTTAAATTATTTAAAAAGCAAATTAGTCATCAAGCTCCATGTGGTTGTCTCGCTCCAGTAACTCCACTTTTTTTTTTTTTTTTTAGAAGATGTGGTAAGAGAAACAAAAAAGTAAGATCTCAAAAATGTAAATGAATGTTAATATTTCTGGTTGTGTCACATTTTGATGGGAGAATTTATTTGATTGCAACACCAACGCAATCCTAAAATTACACTCCTGTACAAGCGTTCAAAGTGACAAATGGTGATAGTTTTAGATGGCTTTTACTTTATTATAGTTAACATAAATGACACAATTTCACTAAAAAGAATATTATTTTCAGCTTTTCTGTCTTTCTCTTCACGTTCGATCCACTTCTGAAAAGCTGTTCATCTTTAAACGATCTGAGGTTTTGCAGACAGGGAAGACATTAAGACATTCACTCCAGAATAAAACAAAAAAATCATTGTAAAAACACATGAAGGAATCGATTTAACTCCATTAAAACAATTCACTGAAGAGCACAGAGAGTTCATCTGAGTATGGCCATTAAAAAGCCTCAAACAAGCAGATTGGAGCAGATTTAGAGAAGTTGTGACCTGAACATCATACTCAGAACGAAAAGTCATGGTGCATCGTCTCGCTTTGGGCCAGAACATCCGTGCCTTTTGCTGATGTGCAGCATGTCGAGGAATTAATCCGCCTGCGTGTAATCAGGATTAGATTCATGTCTAAATTCTGCAGAAATGTTATCCGTTTAATCTGAAAAGCGGTGCCCAATCCACAACCATAATCCCTGTGCAGAAAGAAAAGAGGGCTGCCCTCAGAGACAGAAATTACTAACAATTTGACTGTATGGAAAACAGAATTAGACTGAAAATCCCTGTTTTTTTTTTTTGTTAAGCAGCTGACTCTAAAACTTTACATGCTTTCTTTCTTCTGCTGTAACCAGTAGAGGAATCAATGCACATTAACATTATGGTCTTTGTATTGTATGTATTGTTAACCTGAGTTATTTGTTGTGGATGTTGCACAGTTTCATACACAAACAAGACTAAAGCAACAAGAAATATAGGAGTTCTTCTTGGAGATCATTTATGGAGGTCATAATGATGAAAATAGGACAATAACATTTTTCATTCTCAAACTTTGTTTTCCTGACATTTTACTTAATGATCCATATCAGAAAACAAAGTGGATATCAAGGACCCGGAAAGCAGCAGAGTTTCTTGTTTTCTCCCAGTCGGTTCTCTGACGAAAACTGGTGGTGACATTATTTAACACCATTAGTCTGTCACTGGTTTGGTTTTTCCAGTAGAAGGTATTTCTGGCTCCCTCTGTGTTTAGCTAGAATATTTTCAGCCACCATCTCGCTTCACCAGACCAGCCTTTCTGCGGGTTTCAACAACTCAAATTTAAGGCTTTTTAAAACCATTCTGAAGGGCATCTAAGACCTGCATCTCAAAAGAAATGTACAAACTTCATCCAGCAAGCTTGTGTTAGATTTACACTTACCCATGATGGTGTGTGTTTTTGCAAAATGCAAGCAAGGGGAGACTCAAACTGACAGATAAGTCCCACAAGAAAATAAAATACTGAATATACACGACTAAGCAGTCCTTCAAAGACAACATTTAAGACCTGTGATTAAAGTATTTAAGGCCAACTTACAATTATTTAAATGAATCGAAGACATTCTAAGGTCTTATTTTTAGATACATGGATTTAAGACTTTTTAAAGGTGAGCTTGCAGACAGACTTGTACCTATCAATCTCTTGCTCTGTTGCTTTGGAGTAAGTAAGTACATTTTATTTATATGGCTCCTTTCACAGATAAAAAATAAAAAAATAAAAAAGTCACAAAATGCTCCACAAACTCGGAGCCTAAAAACCTAAACACAGTTCAAAATACAAAAAAGAAGTAAAATGATGCAGATAATTCAATAATCATATTCTTATTATAGCATTTAGCAATAATTGTCGCATATTTTACTGATATTGTGCAGGCTGACTGAGAACCCAGTGAGTGAGAATGAAGCTGGGGGGTCAAAGGTGACGTGTACTCACTGCGGCTCTGTGAGCGGCTGGCTGACCCACTTCCTCAGCAGTCTCCGTCCAAACGGAGTGCGAACGTGGTCCAACACCCACAACAGACTTCCCCTCACGCTCCCATCTGTCTATGAATCAAAGGAAAAAAAAAAAAAACTCAATTCACCTTTGCACCATCAAGCAGCAAAGCACTTTAGGATAAGAACATAAAAATTATTGAAATGGAAATCACAGGGAGTAAATCATTACGGCTGACATGCAGAGCACAACGCTCCAGACGCATTAGGCAGCAATAACAACATATGATTTAACAAATACATGAAGGCCGAGATGCTCAAGTGTCACATTTTGAGCTGATGACACAGAGCCAAAGTAAACAGCGTTTGGCAGCGCAGCGTGTAAATCTTCCAAAGCCGCACAAAGTGCATTATGTCCTGCAGCACAGGCTTCGGTTCGAGGCAAATACAAAGAGTGACCTTAAAATATTTCATAGCGTAGTATGAATCATGCATTAACTCCACATGTACAATCTTATTTTCCTTAAAAATTGACCAAGACAGCTAAATGACAGGAGCATGTACCTGATTATTGAGGATTTCCAGGTTCCTGAGAGTGGCAGCACTCAGCTTCATCCCCCCTGATTCGCTGGACAGATGCCGAAATGAGCTGCACAAAATGAAAAATCTTATTTAAACACCACTTACCTCCCCTTGTCAGAACAATTTTAATGCTTAGTTTTGTAGATGAGATGACAGAAACTGTCACAAGCCCAACAAAAAACGAATGGCATATATAAGAAGGTGTTTATTCCCTAATTTCAAAGGTTGCAGGTAAATCTCAAATTGTATGTTTGTAATAATAAATACAAGTGTCAGGCTGTCAGTTACATGTTCCTGGTTATTTTAAACATAGCAAAGATTCATTACAGTAATGTTCAACAAAGAAAAAAAAGCTACATTTTCTTGTAAATGCTGTACCCAAAGAAATTTTTAAATTATTATCTCTATATGGAAGAATTGCAGTAATTATCTCAATAATCTCTCCCAGGATTCCCAACATCAATCTTGCAGGATGCGTCTGTGTCGTGCACCTTTCGTTTCTAAGAACCCTCTCCAGATTGAATTCCTGGAGGTACTGGATGAGCGGCCCCAGGCAGCAGATGACCGGGCTGTCGAAGGAGGCCACGCTCGACAGAGAGCGCGAGTCTGGAGGAAAACAAAACACGCAGTCATGTTTGGATTTTTAACACTAAAGCCCAGCCGTGAGTCATAGCTCAGTCCTTGTCAGACACATCCAGTGTTACCGCTGAGTGGCTGTCATGGTATTAATAGCAGGAACCAAACAGGGGGAAAAAATGCGTTCAGAGTAAAAGCTCTAAGCGGAACAAAATGACGCAACATAAAAATCCACCTTTCTCCGGGGTGTGACAGTAGAACTTGACGACTGCGTTCATTGCAGAGGTGAACTCAAATTCAGCGCTGTCCCTCCTCTCAACTCTGATTCGGTCATCAGTCTGAGCACTGGAGGGGAACAACAACAGCAATAACCTTCATTTATTATAACGACCATGTGTTAGTATCGATCCAGCGATAAACAACAGTGTTGCTTGTCACTCTGTTTGAACGTGGATACCTCACATCTAACCACAGTTTTCTATTCGAGAAAAATACAGATGCAGCTGCATATTGTGTTCAAGCAGACTCTATGGAGACGCAACAGCCTCAGTCACAGCCATAAAGCCACATTCTCCTCTGCGTCTCCCTGGTGCACCATCGTATCTCCCTGTTGCTCCATCCACTCTCTCGGCGTTGCACCTCTCAAGGACTCTGTTGCTTTGTCTGCCGTGTTGTTGCCATGGCTCTCTTTGCAGCGCTGAAGCACTTTCGGTCTTCCGTTTTCCAGCACCCATGCGCAAACACACAATCATCATATTTCAGTTCAGCAAATGGTCCGTCCAGGAGCTCAGATTATATAAAAGCAATCAATAGATCCCACATTGTGCTTGAAATTAGGCTGGGGCAATTAATCACTGAGCCAGTCAGTTGCACCACATTGCGAGATTTACAAGAACTGCGACTGAAGCACTTATTGATCCAGGGTTGGTGTTGTAGGAGCATTTCTGCAAAAGCCTGATGGGGCCTGAGCGTGGTGAGGACTGCATTAAGCTGAGCCCGACTTAAAATACTGAGACGGCTAAGGCTGATCCTGGTTCAGGTTTATACAAAAAGAAATGAAAGAACAAAAACAGAATCAGTTTTGGTACGGTTGATACTTTGAGCTAAAACCATAAAATACAAAATATAAAAGTATTAGAAACATTTAGGTAAAATAGGGATTTGACATAAATTCAACAGGCTGTCAGTTCATACATCTAATAGTATCTCTTTAATATTTTAACTGTCCATAAAACCTAAGCGCCATTCCTGCAGGGTGAAAAATAAACCCTCCCCCCCTAAAAACAAAAAACATACTCTGAGCAGTCGAGTTTGTTTTTTGGTGAATTTGTGTGAGCTGGAGTGAATCTATTCCGGGATGTTTGCATTTAATCTTAACATTTCATATTCCCCACCTTAAACCTCCAGGTAAATGCAAACTCCCTCTCCGTCTGCACGAGTAAAGCCACCAACACCACACCCAGTTGTCACAATCAACCTCTGAGGGACTCATTACCAGCCACTCCATGGACACGAGTCCGTTGCCAGGGGTCCCGTCTCGTCTGCCCACCCCAGAGACAGAAGCACCGACAGGCTGACGTCAGCAGCCACAAAAACCCCTCGATTCAGACGCTCTCCTGGGCTGCTCCTTTAGAGGAGCCTCATTACCGGCACTCATTGAAACATTTATCTCTGAATTACTGATGCACAATGTATCATTTCTCTCAGGTTCAGTCATTAAAACAGTGAGAAAATAATCAGCAAGAAAATTTTGTCATTAAGCTCCGTTTGCTACGGACGTGTAATAGACTTATCTGAGACACAAGAGGCCAAAGAGGAGTTTGGTTCTGATTGGTAGCTCCCCGAGGAGCAGTGATTATCAATGAGACTGATTGAAAATTGAAAAAAGAAAGAAAATAGCTGCAAGGATTGTGCAAGAGAGGATAATAAATTTGCTCCAAATCGTTTTTGAAGGGAAGAGACGCAGAATGAGGCAGACATTTCTCCTGTTTATCCAACTCTCAGCTTGTAATCAAACGCTCCTCGCTCCCTCTCTTTCTCTTGTCTCATTTCCTCAGGATTTCGCGGTCATGGCTGGGCTACAGAGGACGTCAATGGCGCCGATGTGAACAAGAAGGACGGCACAACAAAGCAGCTCAACGTCAGCGGTGCTGGCCGTGTCGTCAGTCAGACAGACATAAATCTCAGTTCTTTGTCTTTTTGATCTCACAGTTGAAACTAGATCTTCCTGATGTTAAAAAGAAGTTGTGTTTTCTCCCTCTTGCGAAACCAAAGACATAAATCGATTGTAAAATTGGAGAAAGGAGATTTTGTGTTGATCAAGTCAGAAAATGACTGGAGCAAGAAATCTCCTGTATCAAGCAAGATGAAACGTTTCTTTCTTTCTCCGATCAGTGACTGCATCATACTGAATGAAGCACAGTGAGAAACACAACAGTCCTCTATGAGGAATGACGAGTTAGACTGAGAAATACGAAATATCAGCTATTTTAGTAACAATAAAATGCAGGAATGTAGACAAAACACATTTTATTACTTTTATTATTTACAGTAAGAGTAGTGGGCTGGAAAAGAACCCAAAGTTATCCTGCCCCCAATTACCGTTAAAAAGAATGAAAAATATGTTAAAAAAAACAAAATGATAATAATCCCAAAACCTCAAAAACTTTTTATTATTAGTTAATAATGTTTGCCAATGCAATAATCAATGCTGTTTGTGTAACTATGGGGAAAAAATAAATATTTTTACAGGTCAGTTCTGAACATACATAAGGAAAAAGATTGTTTGCTTATTTCTTTCTGACTAAAAGGAGTTTTAAAAAAACAGCCAATTGTCAATCATACGGAAATAAAGCTTTTTTTGTCCAATTTACACATTAAAGTTATAGAAGCAACTAATATAAATTATCTCAATAAACTCCTTTGATCAATTTTATAATCATGCATTAAGTGTGACCAGCATTTGGAAAATTAATCATAACAGTATTTTTTTCTAATAACTTTGTTTAAACAGTGTTTTTGAAACTCATAAAGTGTGACATGATTGTCCTTCTAAATCAAACTTTTATTTACTTTGAGCCAAAAACCTTCACAAACTAAACTGTGAAGTTTCCAGTTTGAGCAAAATCCATCCACAACCTTAAATACTAAATGAATCTTGTGGACCCGCTGAGCCTCGTGGTGAGAACCTGCGTGCTGAAGACCCCATCTCATAACCGCTCAGTGCGCCCGCATCGATTTCCTCTGCCACACTAAGCCCAAAGTGCTCCGCTCAGCAGGGCTGCATGCCTGCCTGCCTGGGGAAATCTAAACACAACCCCTCAGAATCAAGTGAACCAAACTCAGACACACTCAGTTCTATCGAAGCAGAGATAAGCTCTGCAGAGGAAAATGAAGACACGTCGCCCCCTTGTGGCGTGACAGCAGATTACCTGGCATTAGCGATACTGAGCAGCAGTTTGGAGGTTTGATCCGAAAGGTCCGAAGGCACGAGAACCTCCACTGGGTTTATCCTCAGGATACGGCCCTCCAGCTCGGAGCGGGACGGACCATCAGGGAAACAGTCCAGGAACACGTCTCCAGTGCTGGGCTGGACGGCCTGATGCACAAGACACAAGCACAGGGACAGAAAAAGGAGAAAACAAAAGATTAGAGGGTAAAGAGGTAGTTTGATCACTCAGTTCATATTAGATGGCTGACTTTACAAATAAAGTCAGCCATATTTTTAAATATGGATAAAAATGACTCTCCTTCCAGTTCAATCAAAGTTGAAATTGGAATTTTTAAATATTGTCTTTAATATTTATGACAAGAGGGTAAATGACTTTATTCCTTAATCCAGACAAAACATGTGTAAAATATTTCTATAAGAGATTTTTCTCTTACAAATTCAGGATTTTTTTTCTTACAAATTTCTCACGTCAGAGGATATTTTAGTTCTCATATCAGAAATGTATGCCTTTAATCAAGGAAAAAAAAATTCTTGCCAATTTATTATATTTTGACATCAGAGAATATTAAAGACGTTTTTGGCTGAAATGTATCCATTTTTCATTTTAATCCATGATGGCCCTAATACTCTGTTATGGATTGAATATAACACAAACAAAAAAGTCATAAACCTGTGGATGCATCATTGTTCATTTTGATCAAATACCAATGACATCTGCCAAGAAAGACTCAAATATAAAACGTCACCATTGACCAACACTTTCATATAAGTTTTAATAGATGAATTTGTTATGAAAATATCTCACTTATACAGAGGAGGAGATGTAATTGGCTATTGAACTTCTTTAATTGGAAAATATTTCCAACATGAGGCAGCCAGACTCTCTCAAACCTGTCGACAAATAACCACTGATCTTCTCATAGTTTATCTAGCTGAAAATACCATTTCCTTCAGGAATTACTTAAAATCTTCTAGATTCCAGATAAACTCAGATTCGATGTGCTTCATATTGTTGAAATGCACACCATGTTGCTTGGTTTCAGCTGCAGTTTATGTTTATCAGACTCACCACCACCCCCACAGAGAGCTGCTTCTTCACTTTGTCCCAGTTCTCACTGATGCACAGCAGGAAGCTGTCAGGAGGGTCCGACACCACGTCAGCACAGCCCCCCTCCTCCACGTCTGCCACTCTGCAGACCGGGTTTACGTCTGGAAATAATACCTCGTCAAGGACATCAAGGGATTAAAAAAAAGCTACTTTAGGGGCATGTAAGGACAGAAAATGCCTGTAAGGATACCCTCTCCCACCAGAGTGGACTTGGTGTACAAGGCGCTGAGCTGACGGCTGAACAGAGCGTTTCTGTTGGTCCCTGACGCCTTCAGCGCAGACGTTTCTGTCTGCTTCACAACGCCAACCTAAAAATGACAGACAGAAGTGACGAGACGATATCTGTCTCTGCTAACGGAGTGGAAGGGGGAAGAAGAGAATCAGAATCTAGCAATCATCTGCTACCTTGTGTCCATGAGACACCAGGCGCCTGACGTGAACAAACAGGCGGTGAGTCGGGATGCTGCACGTCATGAAGTTATGATCCAGGTGACAAGTTATGTTCAGCTCTTTGGCAGCAATCTGTTCAAATGCAAAAGTTTCTAAATGATTATTTGGTCTAAACCTGGAGCAAAGATGTTTTCTCTCCTCCCCCGGGGTACTAGGAAATGAGAAGTGTGTAGTTTCAATGAGAATACTTTCTTTTGCAAAGTAGCAGATACACTGGAGCTACGATTACATCTGATTATTTAAGCATACTCGGGTTTTTACCTCTGCATCTTCTCCAAAGAACCTGTATTTGTAGCCACACTCCACTGCCAACAGCACGTCCTTATGCTGCTGTTTCAGCTCCATGACCTGCTGCTCCAGGGGGGTGTATGTGCTTCTGGAGCGTCTGCAGGGGGCGCTGGAGTCTGATGGAGACTCTGCAACCTTGCCTCCCTCCCTTCCTCCTGACTTTGTGATCTTAGACAAGCAAAATCCCTGCAGGGGGAAGAAAATATGCTCAAATGTGGTTATTTTTAGTTTGTTAGCGGTGCTCAAGTTTGAAGTTAAGCTCTTCGAACAGCGGTGCATTAAAAAAAGATTGTATTGCTCAGTAAAATTTAATTGAGTGGCAATTAAAGTAAATGATTCACTGACTCCTTCACTGCTCCAGGTTCCCATCAATGATGAATATCCCAATAAAATAACATAAAGTCAATCATGCAATTATGACACAAACTTCAAATATCCTTTTTAGGAGCAAATCTGCTCTGTCATGTGTTGGGAACCAGCGTCTGTATATGGTATGCCCGAAATGCCAAGACTGGACACATGACAAGAAAAATAAACAGCAGGTAAAGGGAATAAGGACAAAGTAAACCAATAAAAGGAAGTGAAAAAAGAAACATTTGTACCTTCTGAGCAAACTGTTTAAACTGTATTCAGACTGTATAGGTTTGCAGTTTATCAATGGAGGTGGCAAATTATTCTAAGAATTACCAGCTCAGATCAAAAAAGCACAGAGAAAACAAAGTTGATCAAAGTGACAAAAAGTATTTAATCATCATGACTATAGTATGTGTCCAATCTTAGTAAATCTTAGCACTGTTTACTATGAAATATTTATAGCCAGGTTTAATCCAAACATAAAGAATACACTCCCTGCTTATGAGTAACATATTCAGCTTGTTGAATGGATTCTCACTGCATCAGGTGTCAGCACAGAGAGAGTTGCAGTAATGCCATTGATGGAAATGTTGATACTTTTTACCATTTATTCACTGCTATATCTGCTGTGTTTTTTTCTCTGCAGGTGTTTTCCTGTTAAAGAAGTTTCCAGACAATGTGCAGACGCTTTCGCAGCCGTTTACAAAGATAGCTGAACTGTGACATCCTGTGCAAAACGCCTCTCTTTGTAGCTGCCATATATGGAATGCATTTCCTGCACTTGCCTGTGCTGTTGAATTATCACTATGACGGCACTCCTGTGCTTTGAGGAGAATGAATACCGAAGGTTTGCAAGCTCTTGTTGGAGTTAGCCTAAACAGTCTGACACACTTCTCTCGTTTTGTAAAAGGCAAGTCTTTGTGTCCTTGTGATCTTTTCAGAGTTTATGTGAAGAGTAAACTTAATCATTATTTGCTTGATGACGCGAGCCTGGCTTTACTTGACCCCATCTGAAAGAGGTAGAGGTCAGAGGCCCTAGTCAGAACATTTATAGAAAGCAGCTAAATATTATATTCAGGGCTTAAACTACCAACCTTTGAGGTTTAAATATGTTCTCATGTCTTTTTCACATAGAGAAGAATTTGTTTAACATACCAGATTAGTGACAGCCAGCTCTGGATCCTCTTCGTCATGATTCTGTGTTTCATAATCCCGCTTCTTCTCTGTCCCAGGCAGTGTCTTGCTGATTTGCTGATGAGAATCCACAAAACTAGGCGAAACAGAACTCCTCATATTAGAGCTTTTGCCGCTGCGGTCATCCATCTTTGTTTCGTCCTCGATGGCCCGGAGAAACGGATCAGCCATCATGCAGGAGAAACCTTTCAGCTTCTCCAAAGTGGAGGAGCAGAGACCTCCTCGTCCTCCTCCTCCTCCTCGGCTCAATGTCGGCTTTGCCTCTAGGGAGAAGAAACAAACCAAGAATATTTAGTTTTCAAACAGTAAAGGAAATATTTTTAGAAGAAATGAAATTAGATGATAAGCTTGTGTTCACCTTTAACACTCTGAGAAGGTCCGGGCTCACACTGCACGTCTTCCACCTGTTGGCCCTTCACAGCCAGTTTGGTTCGTTTTGATGGCAACCCATCTTCATCACCAGAGGAAAGTTTCAACTAAAGTACAGGAGCCAAATAATCACAGGTACAATAAATTAGTGTGTACCTAAAAAGTTAATTAAAGTCAATATTTAATTCAAGAAACTCAAAAATTTTGATTTGGAGAAACAGTGAAATATTTAAAGTGATTGTTTTTATTATAATTTTGATGATAATGTTTAACAGCTAATTAAAGCCCTAAATGTGGTTTATCACAAAAGTATACCTTTACCTAAAACCAATAAGAAACAGCAGAAATGTGTGGAAATGTATATTATTCTACTGTAAAGTATGAGCCTTCAGTACTTTGCTGGGTCCCTTTTTGCATGAATTGGTGAATCAGTGATTGGAGGCAAGCAGTCTGTGACTTTGCTGAGGTTTTGATTAATAAATTTATCCATTCATTCATTAATCCAGGTTGCCTTCAGCTCATCTGCACTGTTGGGTCTGGTGTCTGTGACATTCTGCTTGGGTTACAGGTCAGTACAGTTTGCTTATCAGTAAAAGGAGAGTAACACCAGCAGGTAGTATTCCCTTAGCAATGTGGACAGATGCCAAGTTTTGTTGGAAAATTAAATCAGCAACTCCAGAAAGCTTGTCAGCAGGACGAAAGATGAAATATTTTAAAAGTTCCTGCAAATGGCTGCTCTGAAGATGACATGGCACCCTAAATTTCACACTGTGAAAACCTCAACCAGTACCTGAAGTAACTTTGATTACTCTCCACTCTTCCTCCAGACTCTGTTACCTTGATGTCTGAATAAAATACAATATTCTAACATCAAGGCTTCTGTGGACTGTGATTCAAAGTCCTCCAATAAAGGTTCAATTATACCTATTGCACTTGCATCTTTGTCCATCACACTTCTTCCTTCCTCTCAACGTCCAATTAATATAACTGGACACAGCAATATTTCAATACATGATTCCTTTAGCTGTGACTTTTTTTCAACCCATAATAGTGGAGGACTCCAATGACTGAGTGCTGATAGAGCAGAGGTCACAAAATCCCCATGAATTAAGAGCTGTGGTTTAAAAACCTTTCTTAGTGTGACATTATACTTTCCGAGGAACTAAATTCTGGAAGAGTTGCATAAAGCAAACCACAGATGACATGTCGGATATGAAATGAGTTAAGTAGCAGACCTCACCTTTCCTCTTGAGAGCCGATGCTCTGCAGGATTTGCTTTAATCCCACACTGAGGTCTGCTGCTGCTGCTGCTGCTGCTCAGTCCTCCAAAGTACCTGCTGATGGAGGTCTGAGTAGTGCAGGGCTTCTTCACAGACTTTGGCATGTTTACATTTCTTTTTTTAACCGAAATGTTTTAAAAACCTGCATAAAACCGGTCATAACGAAGTAGTTGAAGCTCCACCGGCTTTTCAAAACATAGCGGCGCAGGAGCTGACGTCACCCAGGCGCGTAAAATGACGCCGCAACGTATTGATGTGCATTACCGTCATCTACTGGAGTGGAGTGTGTATGCTACGTATAAACTCTGTATCCTATCAATTTCGTCTTCTTGAGGTTTTTCAGTAAAGAACAAAAATATTCAGAATTGAAAAGATTATTTAAAATATCTTGTGTATTTAACTGTAAGTTTGCTAAAACGTAATTTGGATATAATTTTTCTGCCTTTCTACACCAATGCATCATAAAATACACTATCAACTACTGGCCATCAGCTGCAAATGCAAGAAATTATTTTTGTTAAATCCAATATGGCCGACAGATAATAAAAGCATTGCAACCGACCCGGTCCCTCCTTCTACTGTAGACGACTCTTGCAGGTAAAAAAAATATTGTGACATCAGATAACCCCTAAAGAACAATACTACTGATGTATTTTTCAAATAACAACTTTGTATTTGGAGAAACTTACATTTGATCACCTAAAAAAAAATAAAAAAAATAAAAACTTTTTACTAAATTTTTTTCCTACCTTTTTTTATGCCTTAAGAAAATCAAAAAACATTTTGGAAAAAAATCCTGACACAAAGGATCATAATTCATGCATGAAACGGTTCATTTCTTTTTTTCTTTTTCCCAGGGTTTTAAAATTTCTTGACATGTATGATGGCTATGCTGGCATAATCAAATACAGACCGTACTAAACCCGTGTATTGCTTTCAATGTTTTTCTCTCAGTATCCCACTCACTCCCCACCAAACACCTCATTACATTTAAAACTCTCTTACACTTTTCCACTACTTTTTGAAAATGAATTTTCCAAGTAAGGTGTTCATCCAGCCTTAAACCCAAAAACTTAAATGGCTTAAACTTAAATCATGATTATATATTTGCAATTTTAGATTTTCAGACACTTCCTTTGTAAAAAATAAATGAATAAATAAATAAATAAACTCTTAGTTTTGTCTATAGAATTTTTAAATCTCCACTTAAAGGACCAATCTTCCATTTTATTAATTGCTTCTTGTATATTTTTAACAATACAATTTAAGTTTTTACCCCTTTTCCAGATTGTTCCATCATCAGCAAATAAAGAAAAGCCCATTCCACTCTCCAAAACTGTCAAACATATGTTTGCCGTACGCTATACTTCCCTAAGAAAGTATAGTGTACTTCCTTAGGGAAGTACGTCAAACCACTTCCCTAAGGAAGTAAAGCGAAAAGATTTTCTTCTGAAAATTTTTTCAGAAAGATTTTCAACCAAAAATCTTTCTGAAAAATGTTGCCCTATTCTTACTTGTACTGGTCTATCTTGTAAAAAACATTTTATCCAATAAAACAATGAATCCACTAATTCCCACCTTTTTAAATGTTATTTAAAACCTTCCTTCCATATCTGCTTCCTCCATATGAAAAAAGACAGCCACCACACTCTCCTTACTAACTTACCCTTTTTCTGATTTCATGTTCTAAACGTAGAATAGGATCCATACTGCTTCTACCTTTTCTAAGTCCACTTTGAAATGTTGATAAATATCCCCTCTTTTTAACAAAGTAGTTATATGTGAATTTAATGCAATATGTCTATAACTTGCTGGTTTGACCACTCTTTACCTGATTTTAGGTTTGGAACTATGATTGCTTCTTTCCATGCCATAGGTTAAAAAATCACTATTTTCCAGGTCTTACTATATAATTTCAGGAAAACCTTTTTAGTTGAATTACTAAGCTCAATAACCATAATACAAGAAATATTATCATTCTTTTATTTCCTATTAACATTATTTAGTTCAAATAAAGAAAAGGGACCATTTAATAAGTCATTAGTTCTTACAATTTGTTCCAACAAATTAACATTTTTATTGATTGTACAAACTCTTCTCTGTTTTTCCTCTGTACTTATATTATCACAACTGTGAACTTTAAGAAAATTTTAACCGAAATGTTTCTCTTCTCCTCTGTCACAGCAATAATATCTCCATCTTTCAAAACTGGATATCAATTTGAAACAATTTCTGGTTTTGGCTGTTAAAAAAAAAGGAGGGTCATCAGTTTAAGTGGACTATCTGCCGTAATATTAGATTTTTTAAAGTAATATGTAATCTCAGCTGAACATTTTACACTTTTATTTTGAAATATAAAAATGGCTTTTGGTATTAAAGTTTTTCCCCACATAATCTTCGACTCTAAAAACTAGAAAAAAATTCAGTTTGACTCACCAGTGTAATTCTAATCTGGCAGAACTTTAACATTAACCTGCACAGCAGACAAGGTTACATATAGTAAAAATTAACCTGTTAACCTTGACAATTTTTATATGTTTTTACCACATGAGACAGTAAGGTTTTTTACTGTCTGATCTGGACAGTAAAATAATTTAAGTAGTTTATCGCAACTTTCCAAGTTACAGTACTTTAAACTTTTAAAGTCTAAAGTCTTGGAAAACTTACAGTAAGAAGTTTAAAGTAAGAAAGTTTAAACTTTTGAAGGAGGAAATACAACTTCAGAGAACTTCATGATTTTTCTGACATAAACATCTAAAAGTCATCCTACCAATGCCAAAAGGAAAAAGTCTAACAAGCTAAATGCTGAGCTTATCTTTATCCAGAGTTCAGAACATGACATGTTAGAAAAACTTTTATAGCTGCACGCACAATAAAATGTCATCACATAACAGTGTGTGTAGCATAAACAATATTCAAAGTAGTATGATTGATGCAGCATGTTTGTGCCAGAATCACAGGAAATGTTGTGTTCTTTTAAGTTCTGTTTTTGTGCTTCCAAGTTTTGTTTTTAAACTGTGTCACGCTAGGAAAAACTCTGGTGAGACATCACAGAGGATGTCTGCGGACAACCCTGACCATCTTCTTCGTGAGACTGTATTGCGGGGCGGGGGGAGTGTCTTCAGTCAGAGGCTTCTTCAAAATCACTGTAATACAGACTGTTACAGAAGATCTTTCCTGTCAATAGCCATCACTGTCTACAATAACTATTTGAAGAATTAATGAGCTACAACAACTTTTAGTTTTCCTTTGGGATTGTTTAGGTAAATTCTTTATTTGTTTTGATAAAGGGGTATGCATAGAATCAGAGAAATGGACATTTGTCTTTAGATATTTTCTTTAGAAAATCAGAGTAAACATCACCGTCTGAGAAAAGAAAAGCAAGAGAGAAGAAGGAAGAAGTGAAACTTAGCACATACAGTTCTCCTTTTATGTCTTATCAGTCACGTACATGGTGCCTACACCCATTTCTCTCTCAGTTTCTCCCATCTCGAGTTAATTTGTACCTCTGTCCATAAATCAAACCTGGTTCAAAGGAGTTCCGGTTTGAAAGAGAAGAAAAAACATCTTCACTGAAACCTCCGTTATCAGTACCATAAGTATAACACTTGTTTATTTCTTCCCAGTAAATAAGCAAAAGTTTTATTTTCCAAGACGAGATCAATAAAGTATTTTTGAATTTGAATACTAAAAATATGTCCTTTTTTATTTCTTTGAACTGTTTTTAAATACAGTGCAATGAAAATCTGTTAATATACACTTACTGACTTTGACATGTTTACATTTCTTTTTCTAAATGCCATATTCCAATATCCTGAATAAACACCTGTCAGAACTGAAAGTAATGCTGAGTTTTTATGAGGGCCATGATGTCATTTGAGTGCTCTTTATATTCAGGTCCCTGTGGAGCGGGTTTATTTAGGGAAAGGAAGTGAAAGAAGGAAGGACTGAAAGAAAACGTTTTTCCTTCGCACAGCCTACGTTCATGATGAAGCTTTACGGAGTTCTTGTCCTTTTTGTAACTTTTTCTGTTGGTAAGAATTTCTTGAATTTAACAAAAANCTTCGCACAGCCTACGTTCATGATGAAGCTTTACGGAGTTCTTGTCCTTTTTGTAACTTTTTCTGTTGGTAAGAATTTCTTGAATTTAACAAAAAAAGGGGAAATAAAACAAAGATTAAGTTTTATAAGCAATTCAGGTTTTCTCCTAAAGTTTAGGAGTTTCTCTATGACTTGATTCAAAGCTGTAAGTCAAATATTTCTTTAAAGCTCTCATTATTAGTTTATAAAATATTTGAACTGGATTTTATACATTTTGAGATTTTAAACCAAATTTTGAGTCTTGTTTTTACTGATTGATTGATTGATTTACTCATTTCTGTAAAAATGTATATAGAAATGTACTGAATTCTGTATTTACAGTTCGGACGGGACTGTCTTAATGCCGTGTTCAACAGTACAAACAATTTCCTTATGTTTTTACCGTTAAAGACTTTAAGACTTTCTTTTCATTTAATTGAAAATTTGTATTTAAGCGGCTTTGATGTTTAATATAAAAGACACACATCTGTCAAGTTCTTAGCTTGTTTTTGTTGTTATTGATAATGATGTTTAATTATTTTGGTTCTTCATTTAGCATCCGGATTGAGATGCTACACATATGGAACAGCTGAACCCAATACCTGCTCAAGTGTTCTAACTTGTCCTGCTGGTTTCGACCGATGTGCTTCTGTCAAGGCAGAAGGTAAGCTTTTAAATGTATCAGAATCTGTGCTGCTTGAATTTATCACTTGCAAAAAGATTTAACTTGTTGTATGAGCTATTTGTGGACATTATAGAGCATATTTATGAATACTATTGAGAAGTTTTCTTGCTCTTACAGGACTGATTGTCAAGTCCTGCATGCCAAAGGCAGAATGCATTTCTCCCATACAGTGCTGTGACAGGGACTTGTGCAACGGTGCCTTACTGAGTGGCAAAGGTGCCATACTGACTGGCAACAGTCCCATACTGATTGGGAAAGGTGCCTTACTGTTTAGTAATGGTACCTTAGTGACTGGCAAAGGTGCCATACTGACTGTCAAAGGTGCTGTACTGACTGGCAACGGTCCCATACCAACTGGACCCGGTGTCATCCTGCTGCTCCTGTCTTCAGCACTTAAGATGCTCTTTATTTAAGGCTCTGAAATCATGATCCTGTCCTGGTTTATTGTTTTGTCTATCAACAGTTATGCTGAATTGACAGCAAACATGCAGTCAGGACAGATATGCAGCATTTATATTCATCATGTAATACACATATGTCTCTTTTAAACATAAAACAAAATTTGTAAGCTATGAAAGAATAAACTAACCAAATGCTCAGTCAATAAATTGGTGTTATGTGGTCTTTTCAATATAGACATTTTTAAAGATAACTTGATCAACTACTATGTTTTTACATTTTCTAAGATTAAGAATAAAACATGAAGGATACCAGGCTCTTTCTGGGGCTGCAAATTTATTCAATAGTTATCTCTCGTGTATTAGGTTGAAGTTTTGTTTAATTATTTTTGCTATTTGCTAGAAACAGCTATTTTTCTAGTCACACAATTATCCTGTTTAGCTTAGCATAGCTTAACTCAGAGGTTCCCAAACTGTGGGGCACGCCATTGCAGAGGGGACGCGGGATGGATGAATAAAAAAAAAAAACAAACAACAACGATGAATGCTGTGCTGGGGGGATGAATTGGGGGGTAAGTCTCTCTAACCCCTTCCCCACCCCTCCACACAACCAAGGAGTGTTTGGAGATCACTGGGGGGGCCCAGTAAAAAAAGTTTGGGAACCACTGGCTTAATTGTATATAACTACTTTCACACTATTATTCTAACTCTATTCAACATACTTATCAACTTAAGGTAAAAATTGTTAAAACTATTATAGACTTCAAATTGAAAACAGCTGTTTAATTACCCCTTTATCTTTTTATGAAGAGTTCTGTAATCTGTCTGGTTTTTCTTCTTATTGTTAAACATAAACCTGGCAATGGGACCAAGGTTAGAAATTAGAAACTTGGCTATAAATTCATCTATTTCCATGTAGATGTTAATTATTATGTACTGTCCCATTTAAAAACAGAAATTTGAAACGATCAGTAACAAAGAAAATATTAATGTCATTTGTAGAACAACAAAAGGAGCATTTCTGTCAAATGGAGTATGGACAAGACACTGATCTATGTTTAGAGTGATATGAGCAAACTAATTGGTAGCTCTAGTGGGGGTGACCACGCAGGGGGCTATATCAGATTTCAAAGGTAGCTGTGCACCAGCCCCAACCCTCAATCACCACTCCTGGGGCCACTCTAGACATAGACATTTCTAGCAGAGTTTCTTTGACATCCCCTTTCATTTTAAGATGGGAATTTTGACACGGGTGTCTTCCAGGATGATAGTCTGTTAGGACTGAAAGAGCATTTAATATTCAACATAGCTACACTCTTCCTTGTCAGCTGCTGTGCTTTTGAAACAATACAGCATTCACGTATGCTCTGCTCTGGTATGTTTTGTGCCTCTGCTTATCACAGAAGTAGTCAACATGGTTCAGCCATGGAAAAAGATACTAGAGCTATATTTTGGTCCCAGTCCAGCCCTGGTGACATCATGCTGCCAGCACACTGGTCAGAGTTGACAGAAAGATACAAAATACAGGCCTAGAAGATAACCAGTTTCCTGAATTTCCTTTCTATCAGGAAATTTATAAAATAGTTAAATAGTAAAAAAATAAATAAATAAAAAAACTCAGGCTGTTGTTCACAGCAGTGAAAGGTCCATCCATCCTCTGTACACCCTAGTGGGGTCGACAGAGGTGCTGGTGCCTCGAGTGAACGTTTCGGGCAAGAGGCGGTGTACACCCTGGACAGGTCGCCAGAGACAGACAGGACAAACAACCATGCACACACACTCACACCTGGACAATTTAGAGAAAACAATTAACCTGACAGTCATGTTTTTGGACTGTGGGAGGAAGCCTGAGTACCCAGAGAGAACCCACGCATGCACAGGGAGAACATGCAAACTCCATGCAGAAAGACCCCGGGCCGGGAATCGATCCCAGAACCTTCTTGCTGCAAGGTAACAGTGGTACCAACTGCAGCCTAGCAGTGAAAGGTATTCTGTGTGAAAATCTCCACTCTGATACCTCTGGTGGGTAAGTGTAGAAATCACAACCTTTTGCCTCTGCTTCATTTCTTGTCTCCAAAAACTAACTTAATCTAAGTCATATTAGATACAACCAAGATTCATAGCAGAATTTATGAAAATAGGGCCGCATTGACAGGCAGTCACATGAAGGCTTTCTAAACCAATTCATACTACCAAAAAAAAAGAGAAAAACTACAGTTCATGTGGTTTTCTATAGCATGAAAATTATCTCTCTGTAAAGTTTCTATTTGGTCACAGATCACCACCCACTCAAAAAGTAAAAATAAAAAATACAACTGCAGTTCATGTGGTTTTCTATAGCATGAAAATGTTTTGTAGTGAGTTAATGAATGTTTCTATTATGTAGCAGCTTAAGTTTCTTAACTGCTGTAATAAGTGGAGCACAAAAGAGTCCATATTTTTTTAAATTTTTTTCTTAAATTTTTCTTGAATAGATAACTACGATTTAGAATACTTTGTGGGATTTTGTACACAAGTTTGGATTAAAGTAAAGTTATAGTTGAATACACCCTTGGCTGTACATATAAAACAACAACAAAAAAAATCACAATAATAGTAATGATCTGCTTTCCCAATTATTTTTGACTATTTAACTAATTTACTGGTAACTTTGGAACATATGGATGGGATTTAAATTCTTAGGTTTCACTTGCAGAGAAAACCTTTCCTTCCTTCAGTTACCATTTACTGTGAAAACCTATAAAATTATATATTGAAATTCTTATCTTTACTGTAGCTAATTTTTAGCTAGATCAGTGTTTGCTTTTCACCAATTTGTTAATGTTTTCTTAAAAGCAGATCTCTCGTTATGTTAATTCATTTACAAGATACCTGACTGTAGATGTTTTAT
>NW_006800028.1:0-5364 GCF_000485575.1 Poecilia formosa | reverse complement strand
GTCAACGTTGAATGAGTCTGGGGTTTTTAAGTGAAGCAGCAGTAAGAGTTATCAACTCAAGCCAAGCATCTGTGGAAGATAAATAAGGTAATGTCTGTCATATAAGGACTGATATTTCTGTAAGGCTGGTTGTCATGGCAACGCTGGGGAATTATCGTTGTTGTCGGGTCCTGCTCCTCATGTGATGTTGTGTTGGTTCTGGGCTAGCATTAAAGCAAAGCTAAGAAAGTTCTGGTTAAAGCTGAACACGTGTGTGGACATTCAGTACTTTACATGGTGTCAGAAGTGTCAGGATGGCCAAGTTTAACCCACCGGAGAGTTTTCCATTTGACCGCCCGACGGAATGGGCAGATTGGAAACAACGTTTCAAACGCTTTCGGTTGGCTACTGTTAAGGAAGAATATCTAAATTAATTATTTTTGGAAAAAGTTTGGCTCTCTCTTCCTCTGGATTCCAGGTCCTCTCGGCGGGCCACGTGTGGCCACAAGGAAAACAACAGCAATGCGTGTTGACGTCACAGAATTTAATCCAAATCGGAACAAAGTGTAAGATACAACAGAAAATTAGACATACATTCGTTACCTGAGGCAAGAGATAGGGACAGCAAAGACGTCTTTGGAGAAGTTGCAAGCGCAAAATCTGATTTGTTACTCCTGTGTAGAAAGTTTTATAGTGAAGGCGTATTCTTTTCTTTAATTTATTCAAATAAGGCGTATCTTTGCTCATCCAACCAGGAGCTATCTCTGACCCTCTATCTGAAGCCAGAAACCCCTGCCGTGTTTACGGCCTTTCACAGATGAGTGTGAAAAGCTACAACTTCCACTGTATTGTTTTCCCACAGACAAAAGGCAGTTCAAACGATCCTAGCAAACCATCTGCTGTAACTACAGGTAACATAAAGGTCAATGGGCCAGAATACGTTACTGATTTCAAAACCACAATTAGGGCATTTGAGTCAAGAGATGTTAAGTTTTAAAACTGGCTTATTTTAAATGTATTTTCTCAACACTACCAAACTGAACAAAGAAGACGGCGAAGTCCAGGTTAGTTCTCTAATATACGCCATTGGCCCAGAGGCTGAAAACATTTTTAAGGCTTTCACTTTTGCGGAGGAGGACGATCAAAAGAATTTTGACGTCGTGTTAGGAAAATACGACGAGTACTTCTACCCCAAAAGGAACATAATTCACGAGCGCGCGTGTTTCCACCAGAGAGTGCAGCGGCCCGGTGAGATGCTCCAGCATCTTGAACAGAGGAGTGGACATCATGTCCAGGGGCAGTCTTTTATGCATTTCCCCCAGTTCCATTGGGCTATTCTATGGCTCCTGGGCCGAGTTCAGGAGGAACAGCTGTCAGTAATCCTGGCACCCGAGCACAAGAACGAGGCGTGGTTTCCCAGTCTGCAACAGCTGGTGTCAGGTTGACCATGGAAGCTGCCATGGAGAGAGGATGCGCTCTCCCAGGCCAGGGGAGCGATCAGGAGCCACTCAGAAATGGGCCAGCATCTCTGGGTCTGGCGGCTGAACGGGAGCACCTAGAGAGTTTCGGTCTCCCTCTGGGTGTGGTGCGTACCATTCAGTGCCCACAAGCCGCTTCTACCACAGTGTTATATGCTTCGAAATGGTCAGCCTTTCAGTGCTGGTGTGCGGGAGAGAGCTTGGAGTGCATTTCATGTCCTTTAGGCTGAGTGCTGTCATTTCTCCAGCAGCTCATGGACAGAAACTTAGCTTTCAGCACCATTAAAACGTGCTGCAGCTATTTCCTCCTGCCATGAGGGTTTTTGGTGACAGAACGGTCTTCAACCACCCGCAGTTGAAGCAGTTTCTGAGAGGTGTATGCAGAAGCAGACAGGTGTCACGCCCACTTGCTCCTTCGTGGGATTTAACACTGGCCCTGCACGCTCTGGTTGAAGCTCCATTTGAGCCTTTAGCCCAGGCTCCTCTTAAGTTCCTGTCTTTTAAAACTGCTTTGCTGTTGGCCCTTATGTCTGCAAAGAGAGTGAGTGATTTTCTGCTCACTCTGTTGCTCCTTCTTGTCTCAGAATATGAGCCGACGGCAGTTCAGCTGTGCTGCGTCCCAACCCTGCTTTTACTCCTCAAAGCATCACAAGCTCATTCAGATCAAGGGAGATATCTCTGGAGGGTTCTTATCCCCCTCCTCATAAATCTGAGACAGAAGCTGCTTCTCATCTTCTCTGCCCCGTGCGCGCGCTCTCTTGTTATGTGGCGCGCACGTCTGCACTGCGTCGCTCTCAGCGTCTGTTCATGCATTACAGAGATAACTCTGTGGGGCGTCCTCTGTCTGCTCAACGTCTTTCTCACTGCTTGTGTGAGGCCATCTCACAGGCTTACACTTCTTCTGGATTGGATCCTCCAGAGACTCTTAGAGCTCATTCCACCAGAGGAATTTCATCTGTGGAGGTTTGCGCACATTTGTAACAAAATGCAGAAAGTGGGCATCAGAGTTCTGCGTGGAGGAATGTCTGTGGAGGACATTTGCACAGCAGCTTCCTGGTCACCTCCGTGCTCATTTATTCGGTTTTTCCTTTGTGATGTTTCCACGTTCTCTATGACCCATTCTGTCCTCAGAGTTCTGACAGAATAATTATTTTTGTCACTTTTATTTACAAAGTATTTGAGAACAACATGGTTGTCCAAAGTGTTGTATAATATAAGTTACCTGTTCTGTTCATCGTTACACTGTTACAGTTCGTAACGTTCATTGTTCCTGTTCACAGCAGCAGGCCTGTTTGTCTCAACCTTTCTGACCAGATGTTATTCTCTGGTCTTCTGCTGTATGGGAGGCCAGGAGTGCGTAATTCTGCACTCTAGGCTGAGACTGTTTTTGTAGTCTCAGCATCTTTTGCAGCAGATGCTTCATGGTGGTCTGGATGGACCCAGTGAGGCACAGACTACATCCTGCTTCGCCTTTAACACTAGCAATAGCCTTAAAGGGCGAAGCCTATACAAAGTAGAATTTTGGTTACGTGTTCTAACCCCAGATTCTATGAGTATAGGTGCAGCCCTTTAAGCTGTGGGCCTCACTGGTTCCTGAATAGCTGAAGAAAAAGGCTGTTAGGGAGCCATTTGTCCGGTCTGACCGTTATTTATACAGACCGGGGTGGGGCCCACCCAGCAGGTGGGCATGGACTAAGCTTTTTTCAGTGCTACACTGCATGTGAGGGATAAACCCATTAGCAACAGCCTTAAAGGGCTGCACCTATACTCATAGAATCTGGGGTTACATTATGTAACCAACGCTTTATGCACATGTACTTTCAATGACATGTACAAATGTACATACACATATGTAGCATAAAGCTACATATGATATGTAACTGATTTCCATTTTAAAAGACTTGAGGCACATTTGCTAAATATGAATAGGATGTTTTGTTACTTTAAACTCATTTATAGAGTTTTTAATACATAAATCATTTTCCCCAATGAGAACAAAATAAACTACAGTGATGAAATAGAATAAAATAATATAGAAAGAGGCTTTTAGATGCTACTAAGTTATAATTAAGTCAAAAAACATTTAATAGATTAATAGCAGAATTATGCAAATTTAATTGCTATATAAATTATATTATTTGTTATTTCACTGTATTTCACTGTATCAAATATAACATTTTATATACATTTGATACAGTGAAACAAAAGCTGTCTGGGCTTGGAGCAGAGCATCAGAAGATCATCCATCCATCCTCTAAACACCCAGCCCCCAAAAAGCATTGACTAAAATGAAGTCATTCTAAAATTGCTATTAAATGATCATGTAGAATCAACTAATTTAATGAAGATGATTAGAGCTTTATGCAAAGACTAATTGATGCAGCATGCTGACTGAAAAACATGACACTGGCTCTGTTTGCATCAAAACAAAATTAACTTGATGGATTTCATTTAAATTGCAAAAAGTAAATAGTGATTACAGGACATCTGTGTGTTCGCACGTGTGTGTGCGCGTGCGCATAGAGTGATTAATATCTTGAGTGCTGAAACCAGATTTTAAACTGTACAAACTAAAAGCTTATTGCTAATAAGTTAAAGCAGCAATTTAATAAAGTTTCAATAATTTTAAATATTATTGAAAGTTTTAAAATAAATGATCTCTAATAGTATATTAAAGATGATTTTATAATCATCTTTAATTTGTTTTATAATTATTTCTGCTAAAATTTCAACAACTCATGGTGTGTAAATTTATGCAGAAATTGTTACTGGAGGTTTTTTTTTCCTTTGAATTGTATAGGATGTATTCAGAAGTGTAACAATGTACATAACATGTTTGAACAATATAAATACCCATTTTTACTCATTTTTTTCACATTACATTAAAAACTGTTCACCTTTTTAAATATTGTCACCTTCTTAAAATAACGGTCACATTTTTTGCCAAAAGTGATTTATTTATTTTTTTTGCCTAAACATTTTTTGGAAAGAAAGAGGGGATTTTCTCCCTGTAGTTTACAACTTGCTCTTGACTCCGACCAAGCAGAAGTGACTCATATGGATTTCTAGAGATGTTGTTTTACTGACTTTGGGCTTAAAGAAACCTTTGAAAACTTCCTAACCCTACCCACCAACAAGATTTTACCACCACAGAACTTAAGACTAAAAATGACTCAAATATTTGAGGATTCAGAACTCGTCTAACGTTGTAAATGCTTTGTGTGCTTTGCGAGGGTCAGTACAGCTGAATTCAGCAGCAAAGAATATTAAAACAGTAAAACCAATTCAACCTATCCTTTCATTCCTTGATGCTGAAACTGAAGGATTTGAAGTGTAGGATTTGGAAGAAGGAATGGCTTTCATACCCCAGTCAGATTGGATCTTCAATTTAGGTTAACCGGAGAGAAGGCTACAATTTACAAGGGACTCTGAAGGTCATGTGAAGGGCACTACTATAACGTTTGGTTGCAGTTCGTCAGGTCCAGGTTCAGCATCATCATAGTGAGGTAAGCTGACTACCAGAATATACAGAAACTGAAGGGACAAAGGCAGTCTTATACAAGCTGAGTTCAGGCATGTCATGTTGTCACCTTATGACATTTACAGATATATTTGGATCCTGTGGGGTCCCATGTCTGTATTTTATTGTGGTATGTTGACTCATATTTCCTTTGATTCACCATATCCCACAAAACCTGAGGGAAACATTTCTTTTGCTAACCAGACTGTTCTCTCTTGAACTTATGGACCATTCAGAAATGCTGAAGAGGGTTTGGTAACACTTTATTTGAAGGGGGCTGAATTAGACTGTCATAACACTTTCATTAACATGTCATAACACCTGTTATGAACATGAATAAGCCTTCATGAATATTTATGACTGTTGTCATAAAGCGTCATTCGGTAA
>NW_006800027.1:2172143-2176608 GCF_000485575.1 Poecilia formosa | reverse complement strand
TGCTCGGTCCAGCTCCACTTCATAGTAAGATTTTTCATTTCCTGCCCACATCTCTTCAATCTTCTCCAGTAGTTCCTTTACCTGAGTCTTATCACTGTGGTCCTTGTTGTTCAGGACATGATACCTGTTCTCACACTTGTTCACTATCCACTGCAGACCTTCATCACTCTCTATTTGCTCCTCTACAGTCTTCACTCCTAACCAGTCTCCATAGGTGAACAGAACAAGTGTGTGTTTCCAGATTTCTTCTCTAAACAGACTCATGTGTTCCTGGACAGATCTCAGATATGATTCATCAATGTTCATTATCACAGGAATAAACAGCAGCACAGCATGTGGTCCTGGAGGACACAGATTCACACTGCTCTCTATTTCCAGTTTATCCATCTCACTGGTTTCCTGAAGGGTGTTGATGTCAAACCATCCAGGAGAATCGACCACTGTGAGCCGCCTTCCTTCAATCACACTGTGGCTGATTTCACTGCAAGTTGTTCTTCTGTCATTGTTTTTATTAACATTAAACACATTTTTTCCTAGAATTATGTTTCCTCTTGAGCTTTTGCCAGCCAATGATCCTCCAATCATCACTATTCTTAAATGGTCTGAAGAGATTTTTCCACCTAAACCAACAAAACAGAAAAAAAATAAATAAATTATTCACTTCGCTCAAATTAAAAAAGTTTGCAACTCAGATTTATTTAGAACAGTGTAATTTTACAAAGAAAATAGATGAATCAAACAGTTGCAAAGCTTAAACAACTGCAAATTGTTGGTAGCAAAGAGAAAAATACTCTGGAAGTTAATCTATTGCATTTATATAATTAGGTTATTTAGATAATTTTAAGTAACTCCTGTATCTACCTTTACTTTAGAGGTGCCAGTGAACTGTAAAAAGATTTAGTAAAAGAAAGCAAAAGTGTTTTTTTACACAGTATTTCATCTATTTTCTCTAGCTCTATGTTGGTTTTCTGTTTCTGTAAACTTTTCCGTGGAAAGAATCATAAAGTTTTGGTTGTGTTTTACCAAGAGATAATAAAATTATTTTGTGTCTTAAGTTTGATTTGACATTCCTTTTCTTCAAGTTATACTCAAACATTTTACAAAAGCAAAACTTTAACGATTTTTGCTGTGGGTTATGTGTGATTTTCTGACAGAAGATATGAATCCTGAAATATTTACTTCCTTCAACATATAACATCATGTTGAAGTAAATTTTATTCTAGCTCAAATTTGCCAGGGTCGGACCCAGTGTGTTTGCAAGGAGGTACAAGACAAAAACAATTAAACAAAAAGAAAACATTAAACTCAATGCTCTAATTTGTTGTTAATATTCATTTAATATTCATACTAAGCAATAATATTAATTGAGCCACAGAGCCAAGGAGCATCTTGTGACTCTGGAGCTTCAGGTTGCAAATATCCTGATCTGGCAAAGGAAAACTCTGTATCTGTAAGGATTTAGGATTCTTTGTTTGTTTTCTAGTCAATTTAATTCCTTTGTTGTCTTGTCTGCCATTTGATTGATCCCAGCTGTGTCCTGCTTCTTTGTCTAAGTTGTCTTTGTCTTTGCTGCCTGTGTTGAGTTCCCTGCCTTTTAATTCACCTGTGCTGCCTGGTTTTAATGTTAACCTGTGAGGGCTTTGATTAAATCATCCCTTTTCACACCAAAACCTGGTTCCTCCACATCCATCCATCCTCACCACCAACTACCGCATTTCATGACAGCATCTCAATTCTGGTGAAGATTAATGTTTAATTTATTGTTCATGTAAAACTTTGAAGATAAAAAATGTAATTGGTCCAAGTGAACAATTTCTTGAGTTTCTGTGCCAAAACATATAATCTCGAAAAAAGATTTAGCATTATCTATTCACTCAGAGGAATCATCTCAGAATGAGGGGAAAATATTTTTCACAGTTCAACTGAGTGATTTATTGTCTTTTTACTTTCAATGATTCCTCTCTTTATAGTGCACTGTAAAAAATAATCTAATTCATTATAAAATACAGGTATCTGTAGTTGGCAGAGATTTGCAGAATAAATACACATTCTGGCAACCAGATATTTTACCGTAAATTAGTATGTTGTTTTTTTTTGTTTTGTTTTTTTTCATAGTGTGGCTAAGAACACACAAAATCACTAAAAGTCACAGTACAACTGAGGGGATCAAACTTAAATCAGTAGTTTGTATATAGTTATGAAATAGTTAAGTATTTCATAATAGGTAGTTTATTAAAACTACCTATTAACAAAATCAAAAAGGTTTATCTGCCAAACTTTGGTTGACCTGATGTAATGACCCACAAACATCTACAGGATAAGCAGCACTGTAGCTTATTATAAATAAATAAAGTTGTAACCTACCTTCAATCTGTAGCTTCAGTTTGTTTCTTTGTTTCTGGACTTGATCAAACCTTTTTGAGGCTCTTTCAGTCAAATCTCTCATTTCTTTTCTCAGAGCTTCTCCTTGACTTCTGTCAACAGAACAGTGTCTGAATCCATTGATTGTAATCAGGGTCTCAATTTTCTCTAAAAGCTTCTTGACTTGATCTCTATCTTCTCTGTTACTGAGGTTGAGAAAATGTTTTCTGTTTCCACATTGTTGAAGAATCCACTGTAGGACTGGACTTCGTCTGATTTTAGATTCTATCTTTTCATCACTACATGGAGAAACAGCAGTGAACAGAACAATGGTGTGACTGAAAACATCTGCATTGAAAAGCTCCAAATGTTGCTTTAATGATCCTTTGATAAGCTGAGATAAATGTGAATCCACAGGAATGACCAGCAGAAAGACATGAGGTCCTGGTGGACACAGATGGACACTGTTCTGGATTTCTATCTGATCCAGTTTTGGGGTGTCTTCTCTAGGCCAATTCCACCACCATCCTGGAGTATCAACCACTGTGACTCGTCTGCTGAACACTTCCTGCTGCCTCGCTTCACTCTGAGCTGTTCTTCTGCTGGTGTCAAAAACATTTTGACCCAGGATGAAGTTTCCAGCTGAACTTTTACCACTGGGAAGGTCATTATATCTTCCTCCAATCAACACAATCCTCAACTCTGTAGCAGGATGACTTTGTGCTGTAAGGAGAAGGGGTCACTAGAATGCAGTTCAGAAACATCTACTTTGTTTATACCAGCACAAAATATACATTCCAAGTCAACTGTATATTCCTATTGGAACACTTTTCTAATGAAGTAAATATCAATAACATTTATACACACAATTACATTTAAAATAAACCTAAAACAAATATAACTTAAAATGGCGAGGGAGACATTGTGTCCAACTCCCATCTCTTACATAAAGTCAATGTCTTTGAACTCAACATATTCAAATTAAAGTTTATAAAAGCATAATCCAAGATAGGACAACGTTTACAGAAAGTTTTATCAAAAAGACAACAAACCTGAATTGTAAATATCAGCTGAAGCAGCCATTTCATTAACTTCAATCTTCCGACGTTTCTGCTTGTTTGTTCTCACAAAACCTGTTCCTGATCGAAAGTAGGGAGAGCAAAAGTAGAAGTAGATGTTGTTGATGGGTGGTAAAGTCAAACACGGTCAGAGATCGCCATCTCCTGGAGGAATAGAATCACTGCATTTCATCGCTGATATTTAAAACATCAGTTGACTAAAGTGCTTCACAATTTACAGTAACCACTGCAAAACAAAATATTAATGAAAAAACTATATTACAATAGATAAAAATAACTATATAACAATATAACTGAAACTTAAATCAATAAACATTTGTTTTACTCATTAGAAGAATTTACATTGCTGAAGCATTTCATAGCGATTTGAAATTTGAACTGAAAGAAAAGTAACAACTCTTTATGTAGACGAAATTATTCATTTATCATGAGGTTCTGCTGCTTTAGCTGCTCCTGTCACTTTGTTGTTGAGGAAATTTCTATTCAAACTCTCACAGTCTGTGTCATTTTTTACACATCAGTTTCCTGCTTTAAATGTTTTAAAATTTTCACTGATAATATTAGTAACCTCCTTTGTGCTGCCTTCTCCTAGGTTGTCGTTCCGTGAAGCCCTGAGTGTCTTCGAACTTCTACGAACCGGGTCAGATTACCTAAGATCCTCGAGACCCCGCGGAGTCTACCCGTTGGTGGCCACGTCCCCGAGACCAGCCCTCAGTTCTGTCGGCGGCAGATCCCTGGTCAAGCGGATCCCTTCCGGCACCTGTCTGAGATCTCCCTCCACTCACCTGTCCGCCCTCTAGAGAAACTCACGCCCTCGTTCCAGCCTTCAGTTCTGGATCCTAGCGGTAAGTAGGTCTCTGGCTGGACTGCAATCCCACGATCACTGAACCCCTCTTACCTGTCTTATCTCCACCCAGAGATCCAGAACCACGCAGACGAGCACCAGTTCCGGACCACCTTGTACATACCTGTTAGCACTGTGTAGCACCGGTATCACACGGCTAACTGCGCTACTGGACCAGTTC
>NW_006800027.1:2152366-2171765 GCF_000485575.1 Poecilia formosa | reverse complement strand
TCGCTCCGACCGAGCTTCCAACCAAACAAAAAAAACCTGACCTGTGTAACAGGCCACAAACACGACAAAACTCTTTTTAAATCCTTAAATTATACAAATAAATTCTTCTTCATAAACTCAACATATTAACTGGATAACCGTTTATACATTAACCTGATCACAGTTTATAACGGAGCATTTCTTGCAAACAGCTACGTCTTAAGCGTTAGCTTTCCGCCAAAAGGAAAAGTACAACACGGTGAATATGTAAGAAAATAAACACAAAACTCACCAAAACCGATGTAACTCAGTTCTCATAAAATCCCCGTCAGTTTCCGACCAGGTAAATTATGTCTTCTTAACTATAATATTAACTTTTTTTCCGTTAATCAATCAACTGCTCTTTTCCTCCGATTCCTCCTCTGCTCTCTCCCTCTGGTTTGTGCACCGCAGCGTCACCCAGGCGTTATTCTCTGTTCAGACTTTTAATCCGCTATTTATTCTTATTTATGTCAGATTTTAACATGGGCAAGTATTTATTCCTATTTATTCAGATTTTAACTGAGCAGCTATTTATTCCTATTTGTCAGATTTTAACGTGGGTTACAACTGTATTTAATAAATCACCATAACCATTACCCGTCTCCAGAGTGTGTTCTGCGCATGTGGGTTCGACAAATTAATCTCAACATGACAATAGATCATTATGTAGAAGTAGATTTGATTCAGGGGGCCAGTGTTTTTGCATGGAGGCACAGCATAAAAACAGTGAAACAAAAGAAAACACAGAACTAAATGTGCTATTTTGTTGTTAATATTCATACTAAATAATGTTAATATTAATTGAGCCACAGAACCAAGGAGCCTCTTGTGACTCTGGAACTGCAGGTTGAAAACTTCTGATGAAAACTCTGTATCTCAATTCTACTGAAGCTTAATTTTCAATTTATTGTTCAGCTAAAACTTTGAAGGTAAAAAGTTAAATTGGTCCAAGTGAACAATTTGTTGCATTTCTATGCAAGTGAATGTCAACTTAATAGATTAAATTTGATCTCAGAGGCATCATCTCAAAAATGAGGGGAATTTTTTTTCACAGTTAACTGAGTGATTTATTGTCTTCTTGGATTCAATGACACCTCTCCTTTGTGCACTGAAAAAAAGACTAATTTACAGTAAAATACATGTAATTTACCATATAAATACAGTCAAATTCTGGTAACTACAGCTGCCGGTATTTTACGTAAATTAGAAACATTTTTTACAGTGTTGCTAAGAAGACACAGTCACTAAGAGTCGCAGTACAAATGAGGGGATCAAACTTAAATTAGTAGTTGGTATTTAGTTAGTATTTGGATTAATAATTTTATTAGTTTTATAATCCTACAATTACCAAAATCTAAAGTTTTATCTGTCAAACTCTGGTTCACTTGATGCAGTTACCCACAAACACCTACTCAAGATAAGCAGCACTGTAGCTTATTAGAAATAAACTTGTAACCTACCTTCAATCTGTAGCTTCAGTTTGTTTCTTTGTTTCTGGACCTGATCAAACCTTTTTGAGGCTCTTTCAGTCAAATCTCTCATTTCTTTTCTCAGAGTTTCTCCTTGACTTCTGTCAACAGAACAGTGTCTGAATCCATTATTTGCAATCAGGGTCTCAATTTTCTCTAAAAGCTTCTTGACTTGATTTCTATCTTCTCTGTTGCTGATGTTGAGAAAAATGTTTTCTGTTTCCACATTGTTGAAGAATCCACTGCAGTACTGGACTTCTTCTGATTTTAGATTCTATATTTTTATCACTACATGGAGAAACAGCAGTGAAGAACACGATTGTGTGACTGAAAATATCTGCATTAAAAAGCTCCAAATGTTGCTTTAGTGATGATTTGATAAGCTGAGATAAATCTGAACCAACAGGAATGACCAGAAGAAAGACATGAGGTCCTGGGGGACACAGATGGACACTGTTCTGGATTTCTATCTGATCCAGTTTTGGAGTGTTTTCTCTAGGCCAATTCCACCACCATCCTGGAGTATCAACCACTGTGACTCGTCTGCTGAACACTTCCTGCTGCCTCGCTTCACTCTGAGCTGTTCTTCTGCTGGTGTTGAAAACATTTTGACCCAGGATGAAGTTTCCAGCTGAACTTTTACCACTGGGAAAGTCATTATATCTTCCTCCAATCAACACAATCCTCAACTCTGTAGCAGGATGGCTTTGTGCTGTAAGGAGAGATAAGGAGTTAGAAACACCTACTTTGTTCATACCAGCACAGAGTGTACTTTCTAAGTTCACTGTATATTCTGATTGGAACACTTTGTTTATTAAGTAAATATCAACATTTACTCACACTACAACATTTAAAATAAACCTAAAACAAAAATAACTATAAAAGCAGAGGTAGACATTTTGTCCAATTCCCATCTCTTGTACAAAATAAAAGTCTTTGAATTCAACAAATTCTGCCACTAGAATGAAAGTTTATAAAAGTATAATCCAAGATAGAACAAAGTTGATGGAAAGTTTTATGAAAAAGTCACAGACCTGAGCTGGACATAGCCATTTTGTTAGATTCACTCTGCTTGTTGTTGGCTCTTTCAAAGTTCATAAACGAAAGTAAAGAGTTCAAAGGTTGATGGTTGAATCAGTCAAACATCATAGACATAAATACGTAGACGCCTCATGGAGCAGTTCGACCCGTTGCTGCGATACGTAACAGCGTCCACCATATTGAATGTGGAGTATGTGCCAGTAAGCTAATACAGGTGAATGGACCGAACTTCACAAAGTGCCGTTCTACAAAGTATTTTAAATTAATTCCTGTCATTGACACATTTTCTCTCACACACTAATATATTTAGCAATCAAAGAAATTACTAAAGACAGAGTTTCTAACTTTTGATGTGATTATTTAATTGTTTGGGGGCATTTCTGAATAAAGAGCACAATGTTTTATTTGATAGAAATGATTCTGATCATTTTTATATTAATATTGATGAACAGATACACTTTTACAGTGTTTAAACATATTTACATAATTCCATAATTTAATGTACATTTAATGTTTTAAGACAAGAATTTTCTTGGTTTTTTTATACATTGAGAAATGACTTTTGATTTATAAATTAATCATTGTTAAACACTAAACTACATATTTTTCATACTTTTTTCCAGAGAATAAATATTTATTACAGTACATCAACTCTGTTATTGACAGCAAAGTTAAAATAATTCTAACAGAATAAAATATTTTTATTTCATTACATAAGCTGCATTAATACACTAATACTTCAGATTGACTGCGACAGACTGGCGACCTGTCCAGGATGTACCCCGCCTCTCGCCCGGAACGTTAGCTGGAGATAGGCACCAGCACCCCCCCGACCCCACTGAGGGACAAGGGTGTTCAGAAAATGGATGGATGGATACTTCAGATTGAGACATTTAAAAATACACAAAAAGTTAAAGAATAAAAACAATATTTATTATACTGGTGACACTGGTCAGAGCCAGGGCTTCAGTCTGCTGGTCACACTGGGAGAACTCCAATGACTTCTGAGACATCCTGGTTCACAGGCTAAAGCCAAGGATAAAAGAGAAATTATCCAAAAGTGTAATAGAAAATACACATTCTTCCTTCATATTCAGAAAAATACATTTTCAGCATGTTTGGCTTTGACTCGTAGCATCTTTATAGCTAAATACCGACATGGTGAAGCTAAGCTGGGAAACAGACTGAAGAACAGCAGCTCCAGCTCTGATCCTGACTGATCTTTCCTCACTAAATCCTCTGGTTTTTAATGAACTTCTCCTCCAACAGCGGCTTCTGAGCTGCTTTAGCTCAGTTACTTTTATGTCAAGGCGTGTTTCTAAGGTCTGATGCGTTCTAACGTACAGTTTAGAGGTGGTCTCAAACAGCCGTAATGACGTCTTGCTGTTTGCAGCCAGTGACCATGCAGGTGTTTACCAAGGCCAAGGGACAAATTCATCGCTGCCGAAGCTGTCCTCCCTGCACATTTTCCCAGAGTAGGAACAATAGATGTCTTCATTTCATTCAGAAACATTTTACTCAAGAAAGTGGGACCAAAGTTTATCAGCTATCTGTGTTTCTCATTTTCAAGCTGCCTCAAACTGGTTCCTGAACCGCACAGAGCTATCCTGGCCTCTCCTCTGACCCAGTGGATCAAAAAATTGACATGTGTTTCATATAAAATTTGACATGTGTTTCATATAATATCTTCAAACTCTTATAAAACAGACATGAGCAGTTTCAATGCCAAAACATCTTTTACTCTCAATATTTACTGATTAGTTTTCAACTTCTTTGGTTATAATGAACTAAAACATTTTCAAATGAATATACTCTTAGGACTCTTAAGAATGTGATCTACTATAAAAAAACCCTACTGATTAGACTAATTTTAATCAAATCGTGATCATTATATCTAAGAAAAATGTTCTATTGATTAAGTTTTATATTGATTAAACTATGAGTATAAATCTAACCTAAATTGAGCCTTACTCAAAACAATCAGGACCAGTCTAATATTTCAACATGCACTAAAGTTAAACATCATTAAAACTAGCATAATTAAACTAATATTTCCAACAGTCGTGAACTGGTTATGCCGTTGATTGTGTGTTTTATAGTTTTTCTCCTGACTACAAGGCACATTTCCTTATGGTGACAAGAGTAAAATGATACTGACACCTCAAGAAGTTGTCCAAAAATGACTTGCTCTATGAATGAAAATAAGGAAGGGAAAAATATTGAATCCAAGCTCCATATTTCTTATTTTTCAGGCATCAGAATAAAACAGTGTCCTGTATTTTACACAGATAAAAACTTCTATGAGGAAACTCATTTTACTTTTTTACACACGTTATTTGCACATCTTTATATCTCAGGGAGAAAGTCACACAGATCCCACTGAGCTCAAAAATAAATGTTAGGGTTACAACCAAAACATGTTAATGTTGTATTCAATCATCATCTGAATGTGGACCTACATGAACATTTGTGTTGATTTTATATTGAATAAAAGATAAGGAATCAATATTGATTCATGTGCATTTTGTCGTCTGATAGGTCTACATCATAATAACATCATTAGGAGTTTCTTCACTGCTGTTCAACACACAACATTGTTGGCAGACAATGGGTATTATGTTGTCCAAAATTATCTTACATTACCATAATTCCAAATATGTGCCCACATAAAATCACAACATGGCATTATTATTACATTTTATTTATGAAAAAAGATCTGTAAACATATTTGTCTCCTCTATGACTGCCAGAACAACAGTCAGTATCCATGAGGCCTTGTAGTGTATGAACCAGGGAAACAGTACCAGTCGGGGTAACCCAAACTTGACTCTGGTTGGTGTCACTTTGTTTCCTTGCAATGTCTTCCTCCTGCTCTGGTGCGTAACAAAGCAGAAGAATTGGTGGATGGTTCGATGGTTGATCCAATTGTCGACCTTAACCTTACACAAACTTTGGGTTGCACAATCATGTAAAAAAATCATAGCTATAGTTTAGTTAGCTAAAGTAACTATAAAACTACCGATTTTATTATCTGTGCTGCTTTCGTAAGAATCTTTAATTCCTGTCTACATCTGTTCAATTTTCTCAAGAAGCCTTTTGTCGAGAAAAGTCGAGCTCATCCCACTTCCCCATGCTGGAGATTTAGTTTAATAATAACAATAAATAAAGTCAGACGGTAATAAAATTAATCTGGTTGTGTGTGTTGTTATGGTATCCTGCAAACTTTGCTTTAATTCTACTTTTTTCTATTTAATCATAAAAAATCATTGTCCGACAGAAAGGGAGTCATGGAACAGGAAGAGCAGGTTTCCTGAAGAAAGAGGAAGTTCCCAGCCTGCAGTGAATAAAAATAGTTCAGATTGCTCATTTCAAGGCATTAAAGGTTTAAAGAATAAAATCTAAACATTTTGAGTAATTGGATAAAACCCAGAGTAAAATACTTAAATTAATAATGATAACTTATGATTAAACCAATAATTAATATTGGTTTAACCAGTGGTTGATGTTGGTTTGATTATAGGTTTGATTATAAGAATATTTACACTTACTCTTAAACTTATGGAAGTACTTACAGGTGAAAGAAGTAACTGTAACATGGTATCAAATAATTGGAATAATGGATTATTTTTGGTTTCTTTTCAGAAATGTCTATAATAACTCACATCATGATTATAATAAGAGTAACCAATAAGTTATGATTATTATAAAATTATAAATGAATGCTAAATCGGAGAAACTAAATGTTATAAATGTGATTTTGACATTGAACTTGAAATGGTGTAGGGTGTATAAATGTAACTAATGGTCACTGATGTTGTGTTGGAGGTAGATGGTAGGTGAAAAGTCAGGGAGAAAGAGGAACCGAAAGGAGAGCAGAGGTGACCAAGACATTAGGTCATTAGAACAGACATCATGTCTCCAAGATGGTGATGGATATGAGATCATCTGTCCAAGCAGTCAGTACGGAGGAAACAGGTGCAGAATTCAGACAGGGAACTGAAAGTGCAGCTCAGAAGAAATAAAGTTAATCTGCAGTCTGAGGCTAACCAAAGAACAGTTGACGTCAAGGAAAAACGTATGTGAGGAAAGAAAGTGTGTGGCTGCTGATAAGAATAAAAAGACACCAGACAGGAGGATCGGGGTTCTTTGATGCAGAATCAATGGAGGGCTGCTTGTTGATACCCCGGGACGATGAGACTGCTCGCTGCACAAGAAAGGAACAAGATCCGTTTACCCACAACCCGGGATTCTGATTCGACTGCGGCCCCACACTCAACCCCAAGGATTCCAACGATACTGCAGTGGACATGGGGAATAGACAAAGATCTTATATGGATAAAAGAACTGAGTTCGTTGAGGATTCTCACCAGTTCAACTTCGGATTTATTCTAAAAGGATTCTGCCAAGACAAAGACAGGACTCCATCCATGGACATTAAAGTTATCTGCTGCCAAGGAACGTCTCTGCATCTGGGTTCGAGTAAAACTGCCTCCCCCAAAGCCTCTATTTAGATTTAGACACAGAATTAGGTGAGGTTTCTAAATTTTCTTAAATCTATTGATTACTAATCTTTTGTTGAATTGCTGTATGTCTTTTCTCCCCTGCTAAAGCTTGCTAATAAAATACTAAAGTGTAATTTGACGTTGTGGACAGTTAAATTAATTGAGTCAACTAGATTTAATTCTTCTGATTAAAGTGAAATCAATGTCAATGGTCTTAGTAAATTAGGGTGGCTTCGTACGTTCTTTAGTTCAGATAAATAATGACCCTATGACTTATTCCTAGTCTCTAAAATTATCTAAGTTATAACAAGTGCACGTTAATATCAGGGAAAGAGCTATACAGTGAACAGACGTGGTTTATGAGCTCGGACACCGGCGGGGCTACTCCGATGTCTAAATCATGGACTGAAGCGGGTCATAACGTCTGGATGAAGGTAGTTAGAACTTAGACGAGTCTGTCAAGCGCCCAGCTTAAACAAAAGTTCTCTACATTCTTATTTGCGGTAATACCCAGGAATTAGAGGCTTTTCGGACCCATGAGATGGAGAGCTGGTCAGTAGTCAGTCCGCTGAAGGTTAGGAGGGGCGTGGCTGAATACTGTGTATTAACACTTTTTACCTAATTATCACTGAGGTCTATATTGTTGAGGAAATGATACCTGTTCCTACACTTGTTCATTTGGGGGTCATCAACCCTTCATGACAACTACTTGATAGAATCTACAGCTATTTGCCCCTGCAACAATTTTAAAATCTGACATGTACAATTAAGCTTCAACACGCAGCCACACAACTATAAAAGCATAAAGTTTTAAAAATATCCTACATATTATTGACCATTCTAGGAGACTTCATAATTTAAAGTGAAAATAATGACATTTGATATATTTCCACTGCTGTCAAAATACTAAAATGAGTCAAATTTGACCTGAACCACGGTTACCTAATGTCACATAATAGATACAATTATCTTTCTAAAATATATAATTTTTTTTTTTTACTGAAGTCAATTTAATATGTGAGACTCATTAAATAATTAAATATTATGTTGCATAAAAGTCATATCTTAATATGGTTAAAGCTAATAAAATGTTTCATTAGCTAGTTAGATTTTTGCCCAGCAGAGGGCAGTGAAGAGCCAGAATCAAAAGGCGTGGCGGAAGTTTGACTGGTGCTTGTAAAAAAAAAAAGTGAACTCTTTTGTGTTACTTTAAATTTTTTCAAATGAAACCTTTAATTTGAATGTGACTCAATGTACATACTGTATGTGTGTGGATCCAGTTTGGATCAAAATGATCAAGTTGAAGTTGGGCCACAAAATTTTTATTTTTTATTTAATTTTTGTTAAAGATACAAAAAAAGACCAAACAAACAGGTAAAACAAATAAAATTGACATATTGATTTGAAGGAATATGTAAATTGTTGTACATTTCAAATATAAAAAGAATATTCTGGGTTCCTTTTAACAAAGGAAAGGGATATCATTTCTACATTTCAGCATTCTCATTTTTATGTATTCTCAGCAGAAATCTCTGAATTTGTGTCATTCTTTCTTTGACAACATTTGCTATATTTAGTCAGGTTTATTTAAGCAATTAAATGCAAATTTTGGTGCATCCAAGTCTGTTTTTGATACTAGAAAACAAAACAAAGAGCATGGTATTGGAGAAGGAACACTCTGTGTTGTAATTACCGTTTTTCCGAACTATAAGGCGCACCTAAAAACCTTCAATTTCCTCAAAAGCCGACAGTGCACCTTATAATCCGGTGTGCCTTATATTTGGACCAATATTGAGCCACAATAGGTCTAGCAACTATGGTAAGCAGCCGCCGACTTCATTTTCGCCCGTAGAAGAAGAAGCTCATGGTGCATGCTGGGATAGTTGTCAGAACGCTGGTTTGTAATCTATTAATAAAGTTTGACTAACCTATCAACCTACCGACCGTCTAGAATCAGGTTGTCTACAGGTCATTTAGCACCACGTTCTCCACAAACATGCTGCGCATGAACAGAGAAGGGTAACCATCGTCCGGCCACGCCCCGGCCCAGTCGCAGAAGGCTCTCTTTGCCAACCCGAGTCGGACTATTTTGTTGACATTCACTTTAGTGCAGCTTCATCTAGTGGATGCATAACATAACTCCAGCCTCTACTGTAGCGTCTATTCTATGCGCCTTATAATCCGGTGCACCTTATAGTGTGGAAAATACGGTAATGTCTTCTATTTTAAGACTATTTTTTTTCCAGTTAGCAATTTGTTGTGATTTCTAAAAAAAAAAAGATTCTATAAGCATCAACCACCTGTGCTGGGGGTCAAATATGTACCATTGCTTAAATACAGTCTGGGCCCACAAATAATCAGTAGGGACCACATGGCCCCCTGTACAGCATTTTGTACCCTTTTGAAAAGAAGATTGAAGTGACAACCATGACATCTGAATGTTTCGTTAAGATGAGACCTAAAACTGGTTCTTGTACTGTCACAGAGCTTGTTCTGACTTGTAGAAGGAGGCTCTAGCCTGGCCTGACTAGATAAAATGAAAGTATGATGGGAAACGAACTCAGACATGTTTTGAAAGAAAAAACCAGGGTAGTATTGATATGTAACGTTGTCTTTATGCAGTCGAGTTATTCACATTGAGTAGAGGATCCAAAAATTTTACTGAAGAGTAGGGACTTCAATGTAGGAACAATGAATGTTCAATGTTTCAACAATGAAACACATGTTTCATATAGTCTAATACAAAAAAGTTGCAGCTTAGTTATAACAAGCTCTGTCTTCAGATCCACTTTTTTAGAGATCATGTATTTGTAGGTTATAAAAGAAAAAACTGATGTATACAAGAAATGTATACATTGTCTAAAATTATGCAAAATGGCTAAAACAGTTAATTAAAAAAAAAGCTGAAAAAGGTGTAATAGCTTTGAAATTTAAAACAGCATGATGTAATTCATTTTATCTATCATAAGAAATCCGACGAGAGTGATCAGCATAATTTATATAAAAACAAATTCTAAAATAGTATCATATCTGTAGCTGATAATGCTTGTTGTGCTTATAAGACACATATATCATAGTTTGTTTTCTTGTTCTCTCATGTTCATAAAAGTTCAAGTGGCACGTTTGAAAAGTCTTCTGCTTTAACAAGAGCTCCTGCGTTGAATCTTTGTGGTGTTTGAGAACATGTTCAAAGAATCTTTCTTGTTTTCAGATAAAGAAATATTTGGTTGATTTGCTGCTATTAGGGAACTTTCATCAGTCTTTTTCATATAAGTGGCTGAGGAACAAATGCTGCCGATCCCAGAGCTGATCTCTGACTCTCTCACTCTGTTATTCAGCCATTCAGCTACTTGGTCATGTCCTCGTCGTCTCCTGTTCTCTGAAATGCTCCCATATTCTGAGGCAACATCTCCACTCACTGAAACAGAAAGATTAAATTTTGTTTACTTTAGTAATGTCTGACATCATCTGTTTCTTCTCTGTTAAGTCTGACGAAGACGATGATAAAGTCTCTCTAAATAAATATTGATTGACTGTTGGATGTAAAGTGTTGTGCAGATTAAATATAAACATAAAATATTGAATTTAATCAAATTAGACTTACTGTCTGAGATGTAATCCTCATCCATGCTATGTGCCATTTTTGTAACAGGTACCGTTGGGTCCTCTGGTTCATTTGACAAAGCCTTCAACATTTTCTCTATCAGGTCCTGCTCTCGTTGGTTCGACTCATCTTCTGTCACAGTGCGTTGCTTTCCAAGCCAAGGTAGGTTCTGAAATGTCCTTTTTTCTAGTTCAGTTGTGAAGAATCCTCTGTTTTGTGTTACCATGTTAATAATTTTTTGGAACAACTCTTTGACTTCAACAGGATCATCATAGCTACAGGGGTTTAGAACATGGTATCTGTTCCCACATTTCTCCAGAAGCTCCTGGAGCTCCTTTCCCTCTCTGACGATGTAATTCTCTACAGGGACGTCATTGAGCCAGTTTCCCCAGGTAAAAACCACCATGCAGTGTCTCCACACTCTTTCTGTTAATGGCTTCATGATCTCCAGCAGAGCTTTGAGATCTTTCTCTGTGAAAGATCTACCATTTGGTACAAGCAGGAGAAAAACATGAGGTCCAGGAGAACACATGGAGACACTGTGGAGAACTTCATCTTTGATCCAGTCAGGTGGTGTTGGGTCTGAGAACCAGCCTGGAGTTTCAACAACTGAGACTTTTACTCCATCAAAGTTTTCTTCATGTTTCACACATGGTGAAGTTTCTCTATGATCTTGGTAGTTCTGAAAATATGAAAAACAAATAAAAAAAATATAATTCTGGACATGCTTTATTCACTGGACACCTGCATTCTGTATGTCAGACTGTCTGAAATTTATTTTGCTTAGTCTTGTTACCTTTTTCAACCAAGCTCTCTCAAATGTAATTCTAAAATTTTCATTGAAAAGGATCATGTTTCCAGCTCCACTTTTTCCTGAACATTTCTGGCCAATAAGAACAATCCTGATGTCTCTGATTGGATGTCTCTCATCTGTATGACAAGCAAAAATTACAGTAATGTTTTTAATAACAAAATATTCACATTATATGAATTTGTCATAAAACATGTCCTATTTTTTGCCTACCTCCAATCAGCTCTTTCATTACTCTTGACTTTCTCTCATTGATCTTCTTCAACCTTCTGGCCATCTTGTCTCCAGTCTCTCTCTTGGTTTCTAGCTCTGCTGCTCGGTCCAGCTCCACTTCATAGTAAGATTTTTCATTTCCTGCCCACATCTCTTCAATCTTCTCCAGTAGTTCCTTTACCTGAGTCTTATCACTGTGGTCCTTGTTGTTCAGGACATGATACCTGTTCTCACACTTGTTCACTATCCACTGCAGACCTTCATCACTCTCTATTCGCTCCTCTACAGTCTTCACTCCTAACCAGTCTCCATAGGTAAATATAACAAGTGTGTGTTTCCAGATTTCTTCCCTAAACAGACTCATGTGTTCTTGGACAACTCTGAGATATGATTCATCAGTGTTAATTGCCAGAGGAACAACCAGCAGCACAGCATGTGGTCCTGGAGGACACAGATTCACACTGTTCTCTATTTCCAGTTTATCCATCTCATTGGTTTCCTGAAGGGTGTTAAAGCAGAACCAACCAGGAGAATCGACCACTGTGAGCCGCCTTCCTTCAACCACACTGTGGCCAATTTCACTGTGGGTTGTTCTGTCACCCTTTTCATTAACATTAAACATATTTTTCACTAGAATAGTGTTTCCTGTTGAGCTTTTGCCAGCAAACGATCCTCCAATCATTACTATTCTTAAATGGTCTGGAGGGACTTTTCCACCTAAACCAACAAAACAGAGAAAAAAAAATTTTGCAGTTTCTTCAACATAAAAAAGTTTCCAACTCTACTCTTTTGAGCAGAAATTAGATGAGTCCAACAATTGCAAAACCAAAACAACTCTTAATTTCTGGTGGTTGAAAGAGAAAGGCCAAAAAAAAATAGTCAGGTGGTGAATCTATTGCACCACCAGAACTGTCTTCTGATATAGATGACTTTTAGTGTCTGTTGTGTGAAAGGCATATATATGTGTGTATATATATATATATATATATATATATATATATATATATATATATATAATTAACAGTAACTAATTATAGTTACTGTTAATTAACAGTAACTATAATTACTGTTTGTGTATTATAGTTCACAGGTACCCCGCCCAATTTGTTATAAGTTCAATCTTCATTGTAGTTTGTTCATTCCTTCAGAATTTGGTTTGGTCTGTCTCCTGCCTTGATCCTTGGTACTGATATTTCCTTCATGTCATTGAATGTGACTGTTTAACTTATTAAATGAGGCCTACCGTGAGAAACTCTCTCCAACGACTTTTCTGGGACGCAAAAAGGTTAAATAATCCACCTCGTTTATGCTAATATTGCTCACCATGGACCTTACCAAGCCCCGCCCAGAAACGCCCCTCGACAGTCCCACGTGGCTGCATGTCTCACAAACAAAGCCTCGCGGGGCTTAGTTTCTATGTGTAAACATGGTGTCTTTCGTTTCAACGGACTCTCTACAAAGTATTTCTGAGTCGATTAGTGTAGCCTTTCTGCCGGATTTTCAAAAAATATCAGCCACGACAATGAACAGGGGAACCAACAAGTTCATGTCATCTTTTTTGGACGACATCAAGGTGTTTGAGCCATGGCATGCCTCTTACATTGTGCGCGTCGCAGCTAAATGCTACCGATCAACGAGGAAAACAGCAGATCTTCACACCCTCAACATAAATATAGCTGAGGACAAGATCACTGATGCCTATTGTTCTTGCAAGGCTGGGTAAGTCCGGCATTCGTGGTTTTGAGGGTTACTTTTGGAATCAGTGATCTCTGTTGGCAAATGTTTGAGTGTGCTAGGCCTGTTACTCGGTACTCGGTGCAAGCATGGCTAACACGATTACAGTTTCGTAAAAAGCCTTTTCAGGTAAAATAAAATCTTTAATGCATGTCAGATACGGTACACATTGCATATTGATCTGTTCAGCTAACGTAAGACTGTGTAACAGACAGGCTTCAAGGTGTAGAAGTTGTGTCGGTACTGCCATTATGCTGTACTTAGCTAAAAGGTTTTCATAATGAATGTGTTTATTATTGACTTTTTTTTTTTCAAACTTGGGGGTCATTGTTCACACATTATAGGCCTCCTTATGACCTTACAATATTTCAAGCATCAAAATTCAAAAGGGATCGGGAGGTGCTGGTGCCTATCTCTAGCTAACGTTCCGGGCGAGAGGCGGGGTCACCCTGGACAGGTCGCCAGTCTGTCGCAGGGCCACTCAAAATATCCCCATTCACTAAACACAAAGAAAGCAAAGTAATAATACTTACACCAGCACACACTCCTTTGTTTTTATTGATCTTACGACTGTTGAGCTGCAAATGCGTTCGTGCACAAGCTTTGATCCAAGCTAGGCATTCCATATCAGATTTGGGAAATCTGTGAATTTTATTTCCACAAATACGATCAGGATACCTGACATCGCCTGTACATATATCCCACTGACAGTGGAGAACCATTCTTATTTGAGTTCTGTCGCAAAAACTTTGATTTTGTAGATTGTGGTCTGCTAGTCCACAGTCTACATTAGCATGTGTATACTACTTTAACTTTTGTTTGTGAGACGGTCAAGCACGAGGTAGCTGCGCAGTGACGTCAAATGGGCATTAGCCAATGAAACGCGGCCCCTGTGGTAAGGTCCATTGATCCTTCTCAGTCTACCCTAAACCACGCCCACACACGCTCGAGGCAAGTCCATTTTGATTGGTTGAATCCTGTGGTAGAGGGCTGGCCCTGCGCTGAAAAAAATTAGCCGCAAACGGAGGGGGCGTGGCTAGACGCCTGTCAATCATTCTGAGCCGTGACAGACAATAACACTGAATGGGGCTGTCAGAAGTTAGCCCTTCGGGAAAGACCCAGGGATTTTCCTCAGGCGATTTGACACCAAGTTTGTTGAAAATTTAACAAAATGTGATACATTATTTCTAAAATATATTTAATTCTAGGTAGTTATTTTTAAGGGGTTTTTTTCTGTTGTTTTTTTAACTTTATTGTAAATGTCAGGGAGGGCTTAGCCCTACTAGTCCACTTATACCAGCTGTCCCTGCAGAAAGGAGATTGTTTTTATATATTTAATTTCTCTCACTGAATGTTTTTCTGTTCCTGAAAACTTTCTCCTGAAGGAAACATTAATTTATTGTTGTGCTTTTGCAGATGTAAATATTTGTAAGTAAAATATTATTATTTTGTATCTTATGTCTTATTTGATGTTTCCTTACTTCAAATCAGGGTTACATGTGATGATCTCAGAAGATCTGAATCTTCAAACCTTTACTTTATTCAACAAACAGCATCATAACTTTTTAGAAAAAAGGAACAATCTAATTTCTGTAGCTCTGTTTTCTGCTTCTGATCAAGTTTTACTTGTTTTTTTAACAGAAGCCAATATTAATAATAGTATATATTATATCTAATCTTGTATATCTTTTCTTAAAACTTAAATAATGTTAAGCTGAGTGTCACATGTGATGTTATCCCAGAAGATGAATCCTAAAACATTTACTTCCTTCAACAAAGAGCGCTCTAGCTTATTAGAAACAAAACTTGTAACCTACCTTCAATCTGTAGCTTCAGTTTGTTTATTTGTTTCTGGACTTGATCAAACCTTTTTGAGGCTCTTTCAGTCAAATCTGTCATTTCTTTTCTCAGAGTTTCTCCTTGACTTCTGTCAACAGAACAGTGTCTGCCTCCATTGATTGTAATCAGGGTCTCAATTTTGTCTAAAAGCTTCTTGACTTGATCTCTGTCTTCTCTGTTACTGAGGTTGAGAAAATGTTTTCTGTCTCCACATTGTTGAAGAATCCACTGCAGGACTGGATTTCTTCTGATTCTGGACATTTTCTCTTCATAAGTAGATGGAGTGACTGCAGTGAACAACACGATGGTGTGACTGAAAACATCTGCATTGAAAAGCTCCAAGTGTTGCTTTAGTGATGCTTTGACAAGCTGAGATGAATGTAAATCAACAGGAATGACCAGAAGAAAGACATGAGGTCCTGGGGGACACAGATGGACACTGTTCTGGATTTCTATCTGATCCAGTTTTGGGGTGTCTTCTGTAGGCCAATACCACCACCATCCTGGAGTATCAACCACTGTGACTCGTCTGCCGAACACTTCCTGCTGCCTCGCTTCACTCTGAGCTGTTCTTCTGCTGGTGTCAAAAACATTTTGACCCAGAATGAAGTTTCCAACTGAACTTTTACCACGAAGACTTCCATCTGATCTCCTTCCTCCTATCAACACAATCCTCAACTCTGTAGCAGGTTGGCTTTGTGCTGTGAGAGATAAGGCATTGTTCGATAGTTTAGAAACTCCTACTTTGAATAGACCAATACTGAATGTACTTTCTAATCTCACAAAAATAACTAGAATAGTTATTTTTGTGGAAAAAATTTGGAAAAAAACTAATTTGGAAAAAAACTAAACAATCTCTTGCATAAAGTCAAAGTCTTTAGATGTAACATATTCAGCCAGTAAATATTATCCGAGATAGGTTAAAGTTTAAGGGAATCACTGACCTGAGTTGGAAATATCAACTGAAGTAGCCATTTCAATTGCTTCACTCTGCCGACATTTCTGCTTCTTGTTTCATCAAACAAAACTTGTTCTTAAAAGAAAGTAAATCGTGCAGAGGTTGATGCTGTGCTTGATGAGTTGCTGTTGTGCCCTACGGCAATGGAAGGTTGATAAAGTCACACATGATCAGATATCGCCATATGCTGGATGATTGGAAAAACTGCATTTATATTCTGATGACCTAAAGCAACTATATTAAAATAAAACTGAAACTTAACAAATCATAAAATTAAATTTACTCATTAGAACAATTAGCACCATATCATTAAATGCTAAAATATTATGCAGTGATTTACATTTTGAACTGAACACTTTAAAGATCAAAGACTCTATGTAGAAAATAAGATCTACCGTCTGTTATGAGATTATGCTATTTTAGCTACTCTTGTCTCTTTGTTGTTGATTAGCTTTCTATTCAAACTGTGATTCTGTTATTTTTCACACAGATTGAAACAGACAAAAGCAAAGATCAACAGATGGAAAAGCTCTTTGATTACTCAGGGCATTATTGTGGTAAGGGTGACTGAATGTGATTGCTATTAATTTAGTGTGTTGGTTTCAAATTGTATTTATTCTGATGTTTTCCCTTAACTTCTATTTACAGGTATAATGACCCTTGTGAACTGGTTATGCCTTTGATTTTGTGTTTTATAGTTTTCTCCTGACTGCAAGGCACATTTCCACAAGAATGGTATGATACTAAAACCTCAAGATGATGTCCAAAAATGTCTTGCTCTATGAATTAAAATAAGTATTTTTCTACAGGAAAGTCCAGAATCCAAGCTCCACATTTCTTATTTTTAAGGCATCAGAATGAAACAGTGTCCTTCATTTTACACAGATGAAAACATCTATGAGCAAACTCTGTTTACCTTTTTTACACATATATGTTATGTGCACATCTTTATATCTCGGGGAGAAAGTCACACAGATCCCACTGAGCTCAAAAACAAAAACAAACAACATGGCTAATAAAGACTGTCACAGAACACACTCACTTAATACAAAGGAATAAAAGGAGGCAACAGTTGTTGTCCAGAAACTTGGATGTTTGGAGGGAGCAAATCTTTTGAACCAGATCTATAGATAATACCTAATAGAAAAAATATGATGTTGTGGAAGTCAGCAGAAAAAGACAAAAAAGTGATTTGAGTCTTGTTTTATTCTCAAAGACTTCCATCAATAAACAAAAAATGGAATGAATGACAACCGTTGGTGTCTTCACACCTCAACTTCTCCCCTTCATAATAAAAGCATACATTCTGGTGTGAAATATATACATTGTAGCCGCCACAATCTTCTAAATTGAGTTTTCCATTTGATAATAAAGGATTACAGTCTGTTTAGAAGCTAAACAAACACATCTTGAAAACTTCTCAATTTTTAGTTATTGCTTCGGTGGGAAATGTAAAACAAGAATTTCAGCAGACATTATGAGGTGTTGGCGACAATGGTGTCATTTGAAAGTGTGTCAGAATAATCACCTGAAATACTGTAAAAGCATAATCTTTCTGTACTCACACAGATTTAATTCTCGGAGTAAAGATCATCCTCTGCATTTATAACTATAACAAGACATTCAGCAGGAATTTGAAGCTGATAGTATGGATTGACTTGTTGGAGTAAAAGGAAAGTAAAACGTTTCACTTCTGAAGATAAACTAAAACAACATCAGTGAGGCAGTTTCACCTCAGACAGATAATCTCATTTTAACACCTGGTTTTCACATGTTGAATGCTTTAATGCTCTGAAGTCACTTAACAAGAATTTTGGCTGTTAGTGCAGTTTAGCCAATAAAGTTCAGAATGTTTACTGCACCTGTATTAGTTTATAATTTACAGTGAATGTAACTCAGTTCCAATAACAAACATTCAAATTTTAGTTTTTAAGAGCTTATTTCAAACCAAAAAATATTTGGTAACACTTTATTTGAAGGGGGTTGAATAAGACTGACATGCACACTTTCATAAACATGACATAACACCTGTCATGAACATGAATAAGCCTTCATGAATATTTATGACTGTTGTCATAAAGCGTCATTCGGTAAATTATGACACTTTTAATACAAAGTTGACATTNCTTGACATTAACCAGGAAATTATTACTGTTTAAACTTTACCTTTAATAACATAAAGTTACCTAATTTTTAAAGTACAATCAGTAATACTTTTATAACAAATTTATATCAGTAATGATTTCTTTACGTGTATACATTATGTAAATATTTATAAATATTTATATTTACACGATTTGCGCTCGGCCCTGCTACAGATATCATAGTTTGTTTTCTTGGTAGTGAGGAAAACAAACCATGTCTTCTCCAGGACCACATGCTGTGGTCCTGGAGAAGACAGATTCACACTGTTCTCTATTTCCATTTTAACCAAAAGTTAGTTCAAATGACATTTTTGAAAAGTCTTCTGCCTTAACAAGAGCTCCTGCGTTGAATCTTTGTGGTGTTTGAGAACATGTTCAAAGAATCTTTCTTGTTTTCAGATAAAGAAATATTTGGTTGATTTGCTGCTATTAGGGAACTTTCATCAGTCTTTTCCATATAAGTGTTTGAGGAACAAATGCTGCCGATCCCAGAGCTGATTTCTGACTCTCTCACTTTGTTATTGAGCCATTCAGAAACTTGGTCATGTCCTCGTCGTCTCCTGTTCTCTGAAATGCTCCCATATTCTGAGGCAACATCTCCACTCACTGAAACAGACATTGATGTGTTTTAGTCAAGAGAACAAAGCATGAAATAAAGGCTGTAAACTAAACATTAATTCATTATTATATAAAACTTACTGTAAGGAATGATATCATCTTTGCTCTTTGCTGTTCTCACATGAGGTTCTGTTGGTTCTTCTGGTTCCTTTGCTAAAGCTTTCATCACTCGCTCTATCAGCTCCTGTTCTCTCCTCCTCCATTCTTGTTCTGTAAGTGTCTGTTGTTTTGGTGGCCAATGGAATTTGAGAAATTTCTCTTTTCTGTCTTCAACTGAGAAGCATTCTTTGTTTTGTTTTATCATATTAATAATTTTTTGGAACAGCTCTTTGACATGACCAGGATAATCAGAAAGAAAGTTTTTTAGAACATGGTATCTGTTCCCACATTTCTCCAGAAGCTCCTGAAGCTCCTTTCCCTCTCTGACGATGTAATTCTCTACAGG
>NW_006800027.1:2123870-2133554 GCF_000485575.1 Poecilia formosa | reverse complement strand
AGCATGCCTGGATGTCGACCGTTTGGCTGTTTCACTGATTTTAGCCTCATGGTGGGCGTTGTCGACAGGTTTCCTAGAAAAAAACGGGTTATTATTTACGATTTCTTTCACATTAGACCTTAGCTTTTACTTTTCTATAGTGTTCAATGTAGTGCATAATATCATAGCCAAGTCATTGTGAACATAGAAACATTTTCTTAAAAATCTACACAGAAATTGACACAAAAGTTAATGAATCCATTATAAATATTTTTTTTTACTTGATGTCATGTAGAAATATAAACATATTTGTTAAAGTACAAAAAGTTCTTCTGTACATTGCCGTTAAATGGGGATACATAACATCACAGTCTCAGCCCCATATTGGTATATAAAGTAAAACTGAGCTTCATATTGTTAAAAATAATTGCTCTTACTGATGGCTTGTATGTATTCTTGGTTCCCGTAACACATTAGCCTCATTTCCGTTGCTCTTTCAAAGCGGTCCAAAGGGTCTTTGTTCCATAACCGTGAAGCCACAATTGAATAATTTGTAAATCCAATCCAGTTTCCTCTTGTGCTGTTGTACTCCATCATCGTTTGCTTGTTAAAACTGGCTGTAAGTATGTGTTCAATACTGTCAAAGTTTGGACCATTGAATGAACAACATGCTTTGACTTGGTAAAAATCTTCCTCTGAAAAAACTGCAGAGAAATGAGAGAAGTCATTTTTAATACTTTTTAAATGAATTATTACGCCAAGCCTTTAAATAAATACAGAAAGGTTAAATTATTCAAACTCACCTGGATTTCCAAGGCATACAAACAAAGCAAACAGAAAATTGTAAGCGTTCATGTTTCCTCAGCAGTAAAACGCGACAGGGGCAGAGCTTCACTGCTGTGCAGAGGTCATCTGCTTCACTGCTAAGAGGAAGTAAATATGCAGTTATGACTTATACACAAAAAACATATGCCGCATTATGACACATGCACACATAAATGAAACACACAGTCGTTTATGTGTGCATGTGTCATAATGTGGCATATACCTCTAGTTTCCATACTAGAGGTATGAAAACATACCTCTAGTTTGTTTTACATTCCAGACAATAAAAGCTGCAGATATAATTATAACATCTCCTAATCAGACAGTTTGAGAAAAAATACTATCAGTGGATATCCAACTTTAGTTTCATCAAAAATGCCTTTCTAATACTTTAAATTTCACCTCAGTCTATTAAAATCACTTTGTGAAGTGAAACATGTTAATGTCATACCTAATGAGTTTGCTAATGTTTTGTGTTTTTTGCTTCCATTAGTTTTATCTCCGTTTTAATTTACTTCCATTTCTTTTCTGTGTTAAGTCCTGCTTCCTTTATTGAACCGTTAGTATGAAACTACTTCGTCAGCTTTTTTGGTGTTTCATCTCTTCTTGAATCCTGCATCTCTTGATAATTGTGCTGACACCAGTCGCAGTCAAGTACTTCATAAAAAATACCAGCCATATACGTACAACAAGTACTATAATGCAAGTACTATATTGAGGAAGTGTCTAATAGTTGCATTGTGATCACTTTCTTACATCTGAGGTCAAATGTTCTTGGGGGGATGTACAGAAAACAATGGAAACATATCTTGAGTTCCTCTATTTATGGTTTGGAATCAAACTTCCTGTTTCACACCCTACTTCCTTTACATCTGTTCCTTTTCTTGGCTGCCATTTATTGTATGTTTCACTTGACTTTGTTTGATTACAGCTACATGTCACCCTCCAGCAATATGTAATAAGACTTATCTGCTAGGAAAAAGATAATTAAGACTCATCAAATCTAACACAATGTTGGGAAGAAATTATAAAGAACAGCGCACACGCTTTTAAGATTTAAGATAGAAATTGTATCAAGGGGAGTAAATGTGATATTCTTGAACTAAATGTTTCTTTTTCATTAGTGTGAGAACATTTATTACGCAACGAAAGATTTATCAATTTTCCAAGATGAGTCCATTCAATCAGAAACAAACCCAAAAAACACAGGGATTTTACTATCTGTGTGAAGCAAACAGGAACAGATCAGAATGGCAAAAAATGTATCACTCTTTGCACTTAGAAATCATCACTGAATAAAGAAAACATGAAGGCTGTTTGATTATTAAGTCAATTTCTGAAAGTCAGAAATAAATATATAATAAATGCAAATAAATGTTATATTCTTCATGTTAATTTTAAAAAAATTAACAGAGCATTTTCTCTTATAAAAAAGCCACTAATTAGATATATTATGTCCTAAACTGAGGGAAAGTCTTCATTTATAACTTATGAAGTGGAGCAAACATATAAAAGGATCGTACAATTATAGCATTAAAAGTGATTCATCATCTCCTATTACCTTTGGCTAAAGTTAAAAGGTTGTTTTTCTTTCTGAATCACCAATCCAATACAAAAATGAATACAGAAAAAGAAAAGTCATTTACTGGATTAGACATTTTCATTAATAACATCACATGCCTGTGAGGCAGTCATTGAGCCATAGAAACTTCAACTGGTTAATTTCTGATGTTTTTTTAAATAAACTGGACCTCACTCCATTCCTGTTTTTCCTAAAAATCACTTCGAGTTTTAACAATAAAAGCCTTGTTATTTCCAGATTTTCTAGATGTCACCAGCTACTTTCCTATTTTACCACCTGCTCACTTGTTTCTGCAAATTATATACTCTTTCAAAGTACAACAAATCCTGGGTTGCCATGTTGTTTTCTCAGATCTTCCAGTAATCTAATTTTGTTTAATTTTTCATGTGTTAGTTCATCCTTACCCTTAGTATTTCTCTTTTTAGTTAAAGTTTTCCAGGTTTTCAGTATGACTTGTTTGTGTTAGCCATCAAAATGATAGATTTTATTAAATAAAAGATCAAGAGTTTGCATTATGTTTTCATTAAGCAGTGTTGATTTAGAAAAAATAAGATTGTATTAGTTTAATCCCAAACAACTCAGGCATGGCAACATTTACAAAAGTGGTTACACACTGAAAAATTAATTTAATGCATCAAAGGTACAACTTTAGCGTACTGGCCACTCAGTTTAAAAACACGTTCCACACACACCAATGTGACCAACGTCACATAGAGCGGAGGCAGCAGTATGGCGTCTTGTCTGGAGCTTATCATAACAAGGTAAGTTCCATGTTAAAATCATCATGTTTTTGATTATTTTTTATGAATACATTAAATTTCTATTTGCACAAGAGTATCAACTTATGCTTAACGTTAGTTTATTTGTTTGAATATCGCGGTACGACTGTTCAGTACAGGGGTGCTCAAGGCCAATCCTTGATAGCTGCCATCCTGCAACTTTCAGATGCTTCCCTGCTCCAATTAACACACCTGAATCAAATGAATGGCTGGTTAGCAGGTCTGATCAGAGCTGATCCTGGTCTGTTGGAGTCAAGATGCATCTAAAAGTTGCAGGATGGTAGCTCTCGAGGACTGGACTTGAGTACCCCTGTATTAAACAGTCGTATACACCATGCTTTATGTTGTAGGTGGTGAGAAATGCTTTCCAGGCTAAACCGGGTGGACTAAGTATTTTGAATGACTGTGATGGTGACATACACATGTGGGTGTGGTTAGTTTTGCTCACTCTTCTCTTTAAAATGTTTTTTTATTATCCTAATGTGTCTGCTATTTATCCTGTTGTTCCTCCAGGCTGGGAAAACCAGGCATTCTTCTGTTGGTTCATGTGCTTCGTCCTACATCCAAAGGTCACAAGAAGAATCCAAAACAGCTCATGTCAAACTGTGGACCATGTTTTCAGATATGTGCAGGTATGTGGTTATTCTAATGATCCTACTTCTTTGTAGAAGCACTTTGTCATTGGCTTAGTTTGCTATCTGAATGTAGCTGTGCTATATATTGTTAATTTTTTATTATTCGTCTTCTTATCATTATGTCAAAGATGCAAGTCAGTGTTGAAGCCTTCCTCATTGGTGTGAAACCAGGACAACCCTTCCTCCTGTGTGTGTGTGTGGGGGGGGGGGGGGTTGAAAAGGTCAGAAGATCTTGAGACAGTAGTTATCCACTGTATGTAAAAAGCAAAACATATTACAGTACACAGGTCAATGATAACAAAGATGACCTTTGTACTGTTATGGAAAATTAAATGTTATCATTTCTTGATAAAGCAAAGCGCATCTCTCTTTCACAAACTATAACTTAGAAAACTTTTCATTTCCAATGTCTTCAGTCACACATTTCACTGCAGTCACTCCATATGACGTAGTTAAGAAAAGTTAGAATATAAAATCAAAACAAGTTCAACTCTGTGGTTTATTCCTGTTGGATTCCAATTTCACCAGCGAGCCAAGCAAACTGCATCTCCCAGCATCCATAGCAAAATCCCATTGTCATGGACGGCACAAAGTTGTAAATAAACCAGAACAATAAACATAAGAATGGACACCTTGTTACAGAAGAAGATTAGAACTACAGAAAAAAAATCTGACTTTAATCTCAGAATTCAGACTTTTTTTCCTCATATTTTTTTTTTTTTTTTTGCAGTGGCTAATCCTTTTCCGTTCATAAGTGTGCTCTCACGTGTAGAGATAAAATAAGTGCTAATTGCCGAGAAAATACCCACAAAAAGTCAGAATTCTGAGATTAAAGTCAGATTTATGTTTTTTAGTGGCCCTAATCCTCTTCCGTACTTTGTGTACTGCTTTTTGCTGATGTCTAATAATACCCAGAGGTCCCTTCAGACTACAAAAAGCGCCCCCTTTTGGCCAGGGAAAACATTATGTGGAAAACAATGTAGGTGAAAACGAGCTAATAATTGTACAAATGAAGGTAAAATAATTAAATTCAATAAATTTAAATGTTTACTTATTAACCCAAATTTGGAAATAATGAATAGTTGATTGAACTGCATTGAATTGAGAATACAAATCACTAATAACATCTATTTTTCATTTGTTAGTCTTCTACATAAGTGCATAGGCTTCATGCTGTATACCGATTGCAGTTTTCTGGCCGGTTAGATCTTTAAAAAGCCTGACCTGCCAATTTTGGCTGATACCAATGTTTTTTGTCTGAAATGTCACTAAATGTAGCAAGAAAGTCACTGAGTTGGCAACAGTGGGGTGAATATTGTTAACTGCAAACGTGCAGACGTGATCTGGTCGATCTGTCAGTCAAACTTCTGATTGTAGAGCAGAAGAGGACAGAGGCTGATTTATAAACCTTTGCTGACAAAGATAAGGTTAGGGAATAAGATGGGCATCACATGGAAGTATCAGCTGATCACGATCTCCCAAATTTAAGGAAATTGGCATCCAGAAATTGGCTGGCTGATAAATGTATCCTATGTCATACATGCATAGGATATAATGTGAACAGCACTCCCAGAGATGCAATAAGTTTATAGCAGGTGTACGAATGATCTAATTGTCTCACTGTTGATTCCAGCAATCCACATTATTAGCAGGTTATTGTATTTGGTCAGGAATCAGAGGAGAGTATTTGTCTTCTGCAGTGGCTGGAATTGTATTAATGATTTTGATGATGGAATCAAAATGTAATTTTTGTTCCTCGCTTTCTCAATTGTTGATTATAGTGTATCTTATGACTTTATATTTTTGTGTTTTTTATGTGTTTCAAACTGCATTGTTGCTGAAATGTGCTACACAAATAAACTTGATTGAAATGGAGCCAGCAAGAAAATTTCTGACATCTGGGAATACTTTGAGATGATCGCTCGCAATAAGATTGTTAAATAAAAATAATTAACCCTTCCACCTCCAAAATTCTCACCTTCTGGAAATTTCCAATATTATTTTGATCAGCATAGATATATCAGCCTTGCACAGCAGAAACAGTCATAAAGCTGTTGGAAGAGTAATATTCTGGCCTGATGTGTAAAATTATAAGGGATCAGAGAGTCAATAGAAATCCAAGAAAAAGTTTTGAAGAATTTTAGTTTTTCATGAGGCAAATCAAAACTAAAGGAATACTGTCTGCCCCAACAAACACTCTGCACTCCCAATGCAGTAAAACAAATGTTTATTGCCAAATGAATCTGTGACATAAGAGAAAACAGGCACCGACAGTCAACATACTCCAGATTAGTTTGGCTACAAATCATTTGAATAATAAAAAAATAAAAATTAAACAGGATTTAATTAATTTTCCTGTTACTAATCATGAGTTTGACAAAAAAAATTGTGACAAAATTGCATTTACTAATCTTTTAAAATATGTCTAGCTGAGCAACAAGGCTGCCACAGTTTCAGCAGCAGATGTCACTAGTGAGGAATGAATGAACCACCGAGTAATGAACCTTTGGCCAAAGCAATGGCCTGGGAGGCTTCATTTGGCCATCACTAGGAAGAGACAGACAGGTTAGTAATTGGGCAAATCGCTCAAGTAGCTACAGCAGGCCTGAAGGCATTACCACTGAGTGTTTCACAACAACCTGATGTCTTGCAGGGGGAAGATCTGTCCTTATATGGCAGCAGCTGGAGATCAGGGTGATGAAGATCAGGTGTGACTGGTCACTGCTCAGCAGCAGCTGTGACACATAGACCCTAACACTAGAAACCATTAGCAACAGCAGCCATGTTTTATATAATTTCATATTACAATATATCAAAATGAGACAAAAAAAGAGTTAAACAATTGACTGAAGTGACCAGCAAAACTATTGGTACTAAGATACCTGATATAGCACAAACATTTTAAACCACAGGCTAGAAAGAAAAAAGAAAAAGACATTCTGCCCTCCTTTTATCACCTAAAGGTGAATCTGAGCTGCTATCATCTGGAGAGAGTTTCAGACAGCTGATGGTGAGAACCAACAGATGAAAAAGCTCTTTGATTACTCAGACCATTATTTTGATAAAAGTGATTGAATGTGATTTATGTTATTCTACTGGGAATTTTCACTTATGTTTTACATCTAGACATCTTCTACCTGCTGGAATTTGAATCTGTCCGTCTGGATTGTAAATGGGAAATCAAAAGTCTTACATCTGAATATAGACTAAAACCTGAGTTAGAAAAACTCACTCCCAGTTCCAACTCAAGCATATTGAGACATATTAACTTCATATCTAATCTCAGAACTATCATCCTATGTGCTTTGTCTGAAAACAAACCCCTTCACTGTTTAAAGATTAAATACTGAAGTCTGATTAACTTCCGAAAATTAACGATTCAAGCTTTTGCGCAACACACTCTGATATGACTACTTTTTTAGTCTAAATGAACATTTAACAGGTGGTACAAAAAGTAACATATACAGCATGAAGCATATGCATTGATGGAGGAGACTTTTTTGTGCATACAGTGGAAAACTATCACAAAATGTTTTACAATCTCTTCTGACACTTTCAGCCTCAGCACAGGGTGTTGATCTACAGATTGTTGATACTTTAATCACAGAGCTGGTTTGTTCCAGGTCTGTATCAGGAATCACAACTTCCATTTTCTGCGCTCCAAATGGTTGGTATATTATTTTTGCTGATGTTTATTTGATATTTTCTGAGCTCTTAAATGTTGTGGGCTGAATCTGCGAATGCAGATGGAACAGGTGTTGCACCAAACAGTGTTCAACCTCAAATACAAAATAATTATATTTTCTCCATCACTGTAATGGTAATAAAGGAGCTATGAAGCTTACAGTCCCAGGGGCCTCATGTATAAAACGGGCGTACGCACAAAAAATGTATGTCACCATATTTTTTTACGCACGAGTCAACATGTACAAAAACGAAAGTGGCATGAAAGCTCAGCCCTGCTGCTAAATACACTGAAACCTGACTTCATTACGTGTTATTTAGACCAGGAAGCATCAAACCCGATGTTTTTCATGATTTTAACCTTTTATTGGTTAAACATAAACAATGAAACTGAACCACATTTATCTTCAGGCAATAACATAACACACACACAAACACAATGACAGCAATCCACCAATTGCAGGACAAACCCCCATCATCATCGCCCAATCGCTTCAACAGCAAGTTGATCTCCCCATGCACGCCAAATGAATCAGTGGAACGGTCTATTCAACAGAATAGTGAATTCAACTAACTAGTGAATGTAATTCAGGTCCCTAAGAACAAAGACTCATAATAATTAGGAATCATAATTCCGCTGTTAAGAGTTTATATCAGACCAATAAATAAATAAATAAATACATAAATAAATAAAATAAAAATTATATCACACCTGTTCTTTTCTCATAATGATGCTATATAAGTACATTGTCATTTACAATTGGGAAATTTGAGCTTAAAAATTCAAAACTTACTTGAAAAAAATCTTACTCCCAATTTAAGCAGATTGAAAGGTCTCTAAAGCTGATGTCAGAATAAGCTCCACGTTTTTTTTTCTTTATGAAAAACAAACCCCATATTCACGTAATGATCACATACTGAAGCATAGTAATATGTTAATGTCTTAACATTTGCACAACATATTCAGATATAGGTGAATATGTTAAAGACCAAATGGAAATCTGATGGAAGGTACAAAACATAATAGTCTAGTATATACATTGATGGATAAGTAATACCTTTATGTAACCAGTCATAAACAAATAAAGGATGTTGTTACTGACATGTATTCTCTTGAATACATATCAACTAATCATGACATTTATTCTCTAAAGTTGGTTTAAAAAGACAAAGTAAACATTTACAAATGCTAAGCATCGTAAAAGAAAATAGGATAAGATCTATATTAGGGTAATGAAAACTATTGTAAATATTTAAGGTGATTTCTGAAAGACTCGTATATCACAAGAATATAAAAACTTACTGAATTTCACCATGTTAACATCAGTAAATGTCAGCTGTTTCTTTATTAGGTAAAGCAAATACTTTTTTTTAAAATATTTGCTTCTTTTTCCAGAAGAAACCCAATAGGTAGGTGAATACTTTATTTTTTTGAATTTGCATATTCTCTGATTTCAGAACTGTCGTCAAAGTTTTCCATGTCAGTGTTTGAAGAAGAAATGATCCCGATCCCAGAGCTGATCTCTGATGGTCTAACTCTGGTAGTCGGCCCTTCAGCAGCTTGATCATGTCCTCGTCGTCTCCTGTTCTCTGAAATGCTCCCATAATCTGAGGCAACATCTCCACTCACTGAAACAGAGATTGAAATGTTATTAAAGAGAAGCATGTAACAAAGACTGTAAACTCAACATTAAATCATTATTACATTAAACTTACCGTTAGGACCACCTTCTTTGCTCTCTGCTGTTCTCACATCAGGTTCTGTTGGTTCTTCTGGTTCCATTGCTAAAGCTTTCATCATTCTCTCTACCAGCTCCTGTTCTCTCCTGCTCCATTCCTTTTCTGTAAGTGTGGGTTGTTTTGGTGGCCAAAGGAAACTGAGAAATGTATTTTGTTCACTTTCAGCTGTAAAGCATCCTTTGTTTTGTTTTACCATATTAATAATTTTTTGGAACAACTCTTTGACTTGAACAGCATCACTATATCGATTGGGGTTTAGAACATGGTATCTGTTCCCACATTTCTCCAGAAGCTCCTGAAGCTCCTTTCCCTCTCTGACGATGTAATTCTCTACAGGGAGGTCACTGAGCCAGTGTCCCCAGGTAAAAACCACCATGCAGTGTCTCCACACTCTCTCTGTTAATGGCTTCATGATCTCCACCAGAGCGTTGAGATCTTTCTCTGTGAAAGATCTGAGGAT